>NW_015151213.1:337712-363640 GCF_000732505.1 Cyprinodon variegatus
TTATTTTGATCATTTCTTATTTAAAAACCAACCAAAGAGAAAACGGGAGAGTCTTGATTCTCCTCAGTCTTTCACTATGGAATAGAGGTTTAAGGTTGAATCTATTTGCACAAAAAAATCTAAAACTCTTGTTTTGAGAACTTATCCTACTGAACAAATTGGGGACATGGCAACAACTAATGCCTTAATAACATCTATATACTACTAATAATATCTGCTGAGTTTCTCACATTTGTGGAATTTCATGCAAATCTCTAAAACAATTGCGTCCAGATTCCTAAGGGCTGCTAGCTGCCATGTTGAAATTCCATTTCAAGAAAGAAAACCAGCACTTGCGGATTAAAAACCTAACCTGAGCCAAAAGGAACAAATAACCAGCAGCTTCCTCGAAATGTAGTGGAGTAGAAAGTACAATACTTGACTTTGAAATGTAGTTGAGTGAAAGTTATAAGTACCTCCCCAAAAAAATGGTACAAGGAAAGTAAATATACTCAAAAAAGTACTTAAGTACAGTAAGCAAGTAAATGTACTTTGTTACTTTCCAGCACTGTTAACAATAATTCTTCAATTTCATGTTGCTGCTTTTTTTTTCTTTCAGTAGAAGGAGTGAAGGGTTTATAATTTTGTTTTTGGTGATTTGACAGCGATTGTGATGGAGCTCAGGATTCTGGGTGTTTAAAAGAAGCAGGACAGACATTTCAGCGCCGCCGTCAGTTTTTAATAGTATCCAAAGGGTATGGAAATATGACATGTGATATTGGTAAATATCAGTGATCGGCCATAAAAAAATGCTAATATTGGATATCGTTCCATATTTTCTAATCAGCTGCTGTGTTTTTTGTGTCACATCTGATCAGCCATGTTTGCTTTTCATGTAAGCCAGGAAAAACGTTGGGTGCGACAGATGAGAGAGGAGGGGGGCTTTCTTTGCTGGGATGTCTTATCTTTCTTTCAGCCAACTGAATGGCAGTGTGCAGCAAATATGTGACCAGAGAAAACTTTTTGACTTTTTGCCTTCCTCATCTAGTGAATAAACAAACTTTCTTGGTATAGTTGAGTTTTTAGGGGGTTATTCGTCCAGCTGATTGACAGTGTGCAGCAACAGGTGGAGGAGCGGACATGAATATTAGCATTGATTGTTCAAGCTGACTGGCAGAAAACAGCAACCTGTGGGGGAGGGGAATCATGGTCTCACTTTCTTTGGTGTGATGTGAAATTGCTGCAGTAGACTTAAAAAGTGTATAAACCTGAGGTGGGGAGTTGGCCGAAAGAATCACTCTGGAGAAATTAGTACCTTTATACGTCATTTATAAAAGCATGAAAAGTGAGGCGGGGGTCCTGGCTGCTCAGTGGAGCCTTTAGATGATCTGCAGTTTAAAGAACAAATGAGGAAAAGCAGGAAGACGACTGTGACATTCCTCTGTGTCCCATATAGGACAAGTGGAGCAGAGACCATTTCTGTGGCTGGCGCTCACTAATGCTAATGTGAAGTGAGGGACAAAAGTGAGTGAGGAGACGCTGAGGAGGAGGAAGAAGCGGCTGGAGGGGGGTTGGTGGTTGAAGAGTCCTGTTAAATATCCATCCTCCAGCCTTTTCCCAGCCTTGCCAGGTTCCTTTATTTCTATGTGTGCTGGTGATGTCACAGGAGGCCAAAAAAGGGGGCACCCTGTGACCTTCCCACAGCCCCACCCCTGTGTCCCGTCAGCTTTGTTTGAGCGAGGCGCTTTGTTCCCAGCTGTGATGGAGCTGTTTAAACACAACCAAACTTTACCTCCAAATTTGTTCTCAACATACCAAACCGGCAGCATCAGAAAGCAAAGACAAACTGATCTTTGTACAGTTCAAGCCAAACCTAGGCATGCCAGCTCTGTGTCGTCCATGTTATTCTATTTAGCAAAGTTTAGCAGTTTAATTTGCCTCCTTTTGTTCCTCCTCACCGCTGGGTCTGACTCAGCCACTCAGAACGTCAGGTAGCCGGGACAAACTGCTCTCTTACCACAACATTTAGAATGGATAATCCATAATGGAGATCTGTTCATGTTGGGGCTGTCCTTTTTATTTCTCCATCAGGTTCTTGATAATTTGACCCAATCGAAAAATGGACAGAAAAAACCAATAGAGTATAAAACTGTTACGTGTGCTAAACAAAAGAAGCCCTACTTAAATGTACAACAAATGCCAAACAGAATAGGAAAATCAGCAACTTTAAGATGATGTCACTTTGTTTGACTGAGTAACAAAAGAAAAAACAGGTGAAATAACAATTTTTCCCTTTTACCTGATGTATTACAACTGCCCAACTGTATGTCCAACTGCCATGCATGTGGACATGGTCACTTCACCTATAGCTCTTTTAATGGTGAAGTCCTCTCGAAATTTAAAATAATTGTTGTTGATTGCAGATGTGTCTAGTAGTTCCCATTGGTTTTGCTTGTAAAGCGGGGAGAATGGCGCTAGGTTTACCGCACCATGACCATGTCACTGCTGGAAGATGTCAGGAGTGGAGATGTGTTACACTTGTTAGGATAATTATCATTGAAGATGTGTGAGTTTATTACACCTTGGTATTGGCTGCCTCTTGCATTTCAGAACTGATGTTTTAATCTAATTAGGACAGTTTCTCTGTCTGGATTTATAATCTTCATTTTGTACGTGGCAAAGATTTAGAAATGGAATGAGAGCGGTCTCCTTCAGCTAAGAATGAAGTGTAATATTTTGATAAGGCTGGAGCCATGGATGTCTAATCATCTGCTAACATGTATGATGTAAAATAAGATGATGTGGCAGACTGGAGATGTATAAAATGCCTTTTTAACTATTAATCGGGGCTACTTCCTGAGAGGTGAGCCCTGAGGAAAATGATCATTTTTATGTTTTTACTGATTAATGCTAAATTCATTAAATCACCGCAAACTTATTAGTTTTAGGTATAGATAATGATCCATTGATTATTCCTTGCTGACTGGACTTTTCCTTTAATTACGTCCTTTTCAACTAAAGAGGATCTTTTCTGGGAGATTTCCAAAGGAAGAACAAGAGATTTCAGAACTTTTGATTTAATGCAACAGCAATTAGTAGAAGTGATGCACTTTATATCAGAGCAATGAAGTCTATCTGTAGAAAAAAAAATTAGGGTAAGTACATTTTTGTTGAAATAAGAACAAGCAGAACAATAATTTCCCTTGTTCTGAGCAGGTAAGTACAGAGAATTTGCCAATGGAAAAAGATGATTTGTGTTTAAAATAGGAAAAAACTAATCCATATTATTTTATTTCAGGTGCATAACATGTAATTGTCTTATTTTAGGGAAAAAATTAAATTTCCATTGGCAGATTTTCTTATGTACCTGTTAAAATTAAGGGCAAATATACTTATTTGAATACATTTTTTTGTTGATTTTAGACCAGTGTTTGCTTCGGCTCAGCTCTCAATCAGCAGATTATCGATCTTTAAACCCATAAAGTGTTTCTACTTTGTATTTAATGCCACTTCTACGAATGCCATTTCTATAAAACCCTCTGACAAGCGTGGGGAGATGAAGCACTCCCACTTATAGCAGCCTTATATGGCTTTTTTGGGGGGCTGTAAATATGCTGATTTACATTTCTTGATAAAGCGCTTTCACACGTTCGTGGCTTAAGCTCTGTGGCATAGGCGGACATGATATCAAACATTTTCCCCTTTCTTAAAAATAAATATATGGAGTCAAACAAAATTATTTCAAAGAGGAAGTTCCCTTTAGGGAACAATGACGTTTCTTTTTTTTTTTCCTAACTTGTGGTTTTCTTTCAGTGTGATGAAGATGCAGCAAACCAGAGGAACTGGCAATTGGATATACGTGTTTTCTCCTGTACTAGTTTGCTGTTACACCCAGCGAGCCTGCACTGATGCATACTCTTTATTTAAGTGCTTAACAGCTCTTTACTCTACTTACTACGTGATTTGGGACGGCCCTTAATGTGGCGGACCCTACGTGGGAATGCGCTAACAGGTGCTCAGGGGCCAGTTTGGGATTCAGCCGTGGACTGCATCACATTTAAGTGGATCTTTCAGGATAATTTCCTGAGGTTAAAATTGTTGCTGAATCTGATGTAGCGTTGGTAACAGAAAGCTAAATTTACAACAACAATAAGAAAATGTTGCATGAGGCCCAATTTATTTCATAACTACACAGACACTGTCACAGTTCTGGTTCTGTTATGTTTTTGTTTTTCAGTTTTCAGTTTTACTTTGCTCCATGTTTTCTAGTTTTAGTGGTTTAATTCTTTCTTATTTTTGTTGTCTTCTCTGGTTATTTTTCAGTTTTTTAAGTTTTTATTTGTTGCCCTCTGCTGCCCTCTTGTGTTCTCGTTTTTCCCTAGCTCCTTTCCTGTTCTGCTCTGAGGGATCTGCTCCCAATCTGCCCGTTAGTCCTCTCTTTGTTTCAGTCTCCCATAAATACACTCTGTTCAGTTCCTCAGTGCTGGTTCCTTGTTTAACTTCCTCCAACTCCGTCCCTCTGAGTCCTCCTCCTTGTGATTGTTTCCCCCCAGATGTCTCCATGGTTTCTGGTTTGTTTGACTTTGTTTTCAAGTTTTGATTTTTGGATTTCAGATTCCCGCCTCAGTTGTTTCTTTACTCTTCATTATATCATCCTGAAACTCACCTCTGCCTCCCTGCCTCTGCATTTGGGTCCTCACACCACAACCAAATCCTGACAGACACTTAATTCTGGTAATAGATAAAATTGTTTTTTAATATTAGTAAATCCAGTTTGAGATTAGTTTTAAAATAATTTATACTAAATCTGGAGAATTAGAATCACATATATTCTTGAAGTTGGAATTTATGCCCAGCCCTAAAACTAATAAACATTACTGTGTTGAGGTCCCGGTCTTTCAATAACTTATTTTTAACCAGTTTTATATTTCCCTAAACAAACAAGTTTCCACTAAGTTTATGGTGGAATTATGTCCTAATCCACTCAGTTTAGATGAAAGGATGACAGCAAAGTATTTGAAATAAAATAAAATAAAATGGGTACCCTTCATACTCGCTTTGACTAATGAGCTGTAGTTCAATGTAGCTGCAGGAGCAGAAAAACAGTCTGAAATTTCTAGGAAACTTTGAGAGACAAGTCAAACTTTTGGACAGATGGTTCTGCTGTAATCAGTGTTTGTTCGCTCCTCTAAACTACAGCAGGCCTTGTGAAGTGGGCAGTGGAGCAGAAAGTCAGAGTTCAAAGGTCGGTTCATGCTACATATTGTTTTCACTCACCTCCCCCCACCATTGTTTTACAGCTTTTAAAATTTTTTTCCTGATTTCATTTCATTAGAGATCACTCAGATAGTTTGTTTAATACATAATAATTGCAGCTTAGTTATTAAATAGACTGACTGGTAAAGCGGGGGTCTCTGTGGACCCCCTTGCACTTAGATGCTAACTGAACCTGATGTGAATGTTTGATCAAGCCTGGGCTCCAAGTCCCATGTGTTTGAATCAGGGGGAGATGAGGGAAGAAAGAGAAGAGAAAGTCGCTGCATAACCCAAACAAAAGCTGACTTCCTCGCCTTGACTGTTAAAAGTAGCAGCCGGTGAGATAGAAAGGAGACTCTTTTTTTTTGTCAAAAACTATAATTAAAGGGTGTGTGAAGAGCTTTACACTAAAAAAAAGCTAAACGTACATCCCTCTAGAGCTCCTTTGTCCCAGTTCCTGCATTTTTTCCTTACATTTGGGTTTCTCAACTTACTGTAGTTGTAGCACTAAAAGAAAGTATTATTTTCTGTAAGCCAGCAGACCTTTGATCAACCATCACGCCGTCCCTACTTGAAGGTTCATATTCTCCTGCTCTCCTGTTCCAAGATTTGCTGTTGTGTCATTTAATCTTTATCCTCAAAAAAACACATTAGCAGTAGGGCTGGGCAATTAATTGCATTTGCAGTATAATCGCAATTTAACAAAATGCAATTTTCACAACACATATGCAGTAAATTTTGGTCATATTACATTTGAAAAGAGTAAGTAGCTAAATGTATCCCTCCAGCCCTTAAGCTGACGGTAATACGCTTATAGTGGGTTCGTAACCACACAGACGGGAAGAGAGAGGTGCAGCTACCATGCAAATTCATGCATGCAAGTACAATTAATCGATTCGTGACAAAACCTTACAGTAAAGTCCTGCAACAAAGGACTTTGGACAAGCAAGCTTTCCAGGTCATGAAAAAACAGAAACATTTACATGATTTTGGTTAATATAAAGGAAAATCGAGATAAAATTGCAATTGCAATATTGGTTTAAAATAATCACAATTTTCATTATTGGCAAAATCGTTCAGCCATAGTTAGCGGGCCGCCAATTTGTCATTTTGAAGTCAGAGCTCCTCAGAAGTCACACAGAGGCTGCTGTTAACGTTACTATTATTGGACGATGGACGATGGCAGTGTCACTACGAGATCCGTCCTGGAAGAACGGCTTATTTGTACAACCAGATATACATCCGGCTTTTCATAATTCATGTAATTAACCACTAAAGAATGCTGATTCACAACTTTATAAATGTTTTATGACTTTTCTGAGGCAATTTGGATGCTTTTTAGAGTTTCTCTGTTAAACTGCTTCTCTTACGTCTTCATTGAACATGCTCAGAGCAGTCTGGCAAGAGATGATTAAACCATGTTTATCTGCATTTTAGTTGTTTCTTGCTTTAGGTTACACACTATATACCATAATTTTAACACGAAAGGAAAAAATAAAACTCAAAAAGACAAGATTTATATTCCTATGCTCCTGGAATTCGCATAGGATNAAAAAAAAAAAAGATCTATTTTTTTTTTGTCAAATTTAAATTCATATTTATTCTATTTCGGTCACGTTAATAACATGCTGCTGTCGTTTTGCACATCTCTGGCGTTGCAGCTGTTTTCCCATATCCACTACTTTAAAATGTCCACAGTTGCATATTGATTATTTATACTTCGGGTGACTGCACAGTATTTATATTTGTAAAAACACTGTACAGTACAGTATTTTATTTTGTTTATTATTTTTTTAAAGCCTGCCACCTATTTTTTTTTCACTTTTAAGGTCCACATTTGTGTGAACATTTTCCTATAATCTTTTGCTGCTGTAACACCACAATTTCCCCATTGTGGGACAATAAAGGAATTTTCTATTCTATATTTATAAACCATGCAGAAATTACTTAAGAATTTTTTTAGACATTCATCATTCATTTTGGGATAAAAACTTCCAAACCAAAGTGGCATTATGTGAAAAAGTAAATGACCCCTTTTTACCTAATAATTGCTGGTAGAATCTTTGCCTTGGCAGTATCTATGGTTATCAGGCCTTTGTGAAAATTGCCATTCAGTCCGTTCCAGGGGGAAATTTGGCCTCTTGCAGAATTGTTTTAAATAATGGAGTAGTTTGGACCATCAGTGCTTCTTTTAAGGTTGAGCTGCAGCGTTAGCGTTTCTCTGAAAAAGGCATAATTATTGATAAGCTGAAAAATTCTAGTATTTGAAAAAAAAGCTAGATTGGTAGGATCGATGCTCGAGATTTCATATCAAAGCTGAGAATAATAATTCAACAAAATGGATAACTTTGAACTCCTCCTGGCCAGTAAGTGGTGCTCTCATGCACCCTGCTCTGCTACTGCTTGCCAGCCAGTTGCCATGGTGTCAATATCCAATCTGTACTGGAAGCATGATCCGTACCATCAGGTCCTCTACACATGTGGAATCAGAGATGAATAATGTAATCTAGGGCTGCAAATAATGATTATTTTTCAATTAATTGATTAATAATCCGATAGCCAAAGGTTCCATAAAGAAGATTTTTTACAGAACTAAACCATTAAGCATTTCCACTCGTTTTTTCTATTTTTTTTTTATCTTAAATGCAAAATTTTAATATATTTTTTTACAATTCTGATATGATTACTGCCCTAAAGAGGTCGCTCTGTCAGCTAAAGGCATGTTTTAGAGTCTCTGTACTCCCGTTAACGATTAATTAATTACTAAATTAGTTGAAGGTTATTACAATAATCCATTAATCTGATTCATTGTTTCAGCCCCGATGTAACCATGGTACAGAAATTACTTAAAGTCCTTAAATTATTAAAGCATACTGAACTGTACTGAAATAAATATTAAAACTGACTTTGCTGATAGAATAGATTTGTTTGCATTCTTTTCCTTATGTTACCCGTCTGATGTCTGTATTTTGGTTGAAATGCAAACATGAAACCAAAATTACCTTAATTATTTACAAATCCAAAGTTGACAAATGGGCTGAAGTAGGGCAGGGATCGCCTTTCTCTGACAGATAGGAGTGATTTAAAAGAAAGGATATAAACGGGTTCCTTCTCTGAGCAAAGTTGTTATTAACATTTTACAAAATGCAATTTAATACACTTCTTAAAATTAAGAATAGAAATAAGTAATTTTGGATCTTTTTTAAATAAAGCGCAATCAATGGCACATCAGAGATCTTTCTGGTTGTGCAAAGGAGCTGATGGTGCAGATCTGCTACCAGTTCAGGCTGGGTAGTGATAGGTCTTTCCAAAAGATTTACACATTTTCCACCATGTCAGACTCACCACCGATAAGTGAAAATAGTGACAAGCAATAGGAATTCCTTATGCAAACATATAACCAGAATGATTAACAATTAGGAAGACCACTTATTTAGATGATCCATCTAAAAAAGAACATCTTCCGCTGTACCTTTAAGTGTTCAAAAGTACATGCATGTCAAAGTACTTAAGTATTCAAAAATAGAATTAAAATTTTCTAACATCAGTACATTTCTGTCTAATTTTCACAGTCATTTTAGAGAACCTGTAACCTTCAGAAACCACCTGATGTATTGATACGTAGAACCACCTGCTATAGATTCTACACCACCTGGAAAAAACCACAACAAAAAACCCCCAAAAAAAATAAAAACACAGATATTGAGAATATCTCATATAAAAAAAAAAAAAAAAGAAAAAAGGAGAGACTCGAGACTCCCCACACTCTCACAATAGAAAAGAGAGGTAAAAGGGAAAATATATGCACAAAAAAAAAAAAAAAAACTGTTTTGAGAACTTATCCTACTGAACAAATTGGGGACATGGCAACAACTAATGCCTTAATAACATCTATATACTACTAATAATATCTGCTGAGTTTCTCACATTTGTGGAATTTCATGCAAATCTCTAAAACAATTGCGTCCAGATTCCTAAGGGCTGCTAGCTGCCATGTTGAAATTCCATTTCAAGAAAGAAAACCAGCACTTGCGGATTAAAAACCTAACCTGAGCCAAAAGGAACAAATAACCAGCAGCTTCCTCGAAATGTAGTGGAGTAGAAAGTACAATACTTGACTTTGAAATGTAGTTGAGTGAAAGTTATAAGTACCTCCCCAAAAAAATGGTACAAGGAAAGTAAATATACTCAAAAAAGTACTTAAGTACAGTAAGCAAGTAAATGTACTTTGTTACTTTCCAGCACTGTTAACAATAATTCTTCAATTTCATGTTGCTGCTTTTTTTTTCTTTCAGTAGAAGGAGTGAAGGGTTTATAATTTTGTTTTTGGTGATTTGACAGCGATTGTGATGGAGCTCAGGATTCTGGGTGTTTAAAAGAAGCAGGACAGACATTTCAGCGCCGCCGTCAGTTTTTAATAGTATCCAAAGGGTATGGAAATATGACATGTGATATTGGTAAATATCAGTGATCGGCCATAAAAAAATGCTAATATTGGATATCGTTCCATATTTTCTAATCAGCTGCTGTGTTTTTTGTGTCACATCTGATCAGCCATGTTTGCTTTTCATGTAAGCCAGGAAAAACGTTGGGTGCGACAGATGAGAGAGGAGGGGGGCTTTCTTTGCTGGGATGTCTTATCTTTCTTTCAGCCAACTGAATGGCAGTGTGCAGCAAATATGTGACCAGAGAAAACTTTTTGACTTTTTGCCTTCCTCATCTAGTGAATAAACAAACTTTCTTGGTATAGTTGAGTTTTTAGGGGGTTATTCGTCCAGCTGATTGACAGTGTGCAGCAACAGGTGGAGGAGCGGACATGAATATTAGCATTGATTGTTCAAGCTGACTGGCAGAAAACAGCAACCTGTGGGGGAGGGGAATCATGGTCTCACTTTCTTTGGTGTGATGTGAAATTGCTGCAGTAGACTTAAAAAGTGTATAAACCTGAGGTGGGGAGTTGGCCGAAAGAATCACTCTGGAGAAATTAGTACCTTTATACGTCATTTATAAAAGCATGAAAAGTGAGGCGGGGGTCCTGGCTGCTCAGTGGAGCCTTTAGATGATCTGCAGTTTAAAGAACAAATGAGGAAAAGCAGGAAGACGACTGTGACATTCCTCTGTGTCCCATATAGGACAAGTGGAGCAGAGACCATTTCTGTGGCTGGCGCTCACTAATGCTAATGTGAAGTGAGGGACAAAAGTGAGTGAGGAGACGCTGAGGAGGAGGAAGAAGCGGCTGGAGGGGGGTTGGTGGTTGAAGAGTCCTGTTAAATATCCATCCTCCAGCCTTTTCCCAGCCTTGCCAGGTTCCTTTATTTCTATGTGTGCTGGTGATGTCACAGGAGGCCAAAAAAGGGGGCACCCTGTGACCTTCCCACAGCCCCACCCCTGTGTCCCGTCAGCTTTGTTTGAGCGAGGCGCTTTGTTCCCAGCTGTGATGGAGCTGTTTAAACACAACCAAACTTTACCTCCAAATTTGTTCTCAACATACCAAACCGGCAGCATCAGAAAGCAAAGACAAACTGATCTTTGTACAGTTCAAGCCAAACCTAGGCATGCCAGCTCTGTGTCGTCCATGTTATTCTATTTAGCAAAGTTTAGCAGTTTAATTTGCCTCCTTTTGTTCCTCCTCACCGCTGGGTCTGACTCAGCCACTCAGAACGTCAGGTAGCCGGGACAAACTGCTCTCTTACCACAACATTTAGAATGGATAATCCATAATGGAGATCTGTTCATGTCGGGGCTGTCCTTTTTATTTCTCCATCAGGTTCTTGATAATTTGACCCAATCGAAAAATGGACAGAAAAAACCAATAGAGTATAAAACTGTTACGTGTGCTAAACAAAAGAAGCCCTACTTAAATGTACAACAAATGCCAAACAGAATAGGAAAATCAGCAACTTTAAGATGATGTCACTTTGTTTGACTGAGTAACAAAAGAAAAAACAGGTGAAATAACAATTTTTCCCTTTTACCTGATGTATTACAACTGCCCAACTGTATGTCCAACTGCCATGCATGTGGACATGGTCACTTCACCTATAGCTCTTTTAATGGTGAAGTCCTCTCGAAATTTAAAATAATTGTTGTTGATTGCAGATGTGTCTAGTAGTTCCCATTGGTTTTGCTTGTAAAGCGGGGAGAATGGCGCTAGGTTTACCGCACCATGACCATGTCACTGCTGGAAGATGTCAGGAGTGGAGATGTGTTACACTTGTTAGGATAATTATCATTGAAGATGTGTGAGTTTATTACACCTTGGTATTGGCTGCCTCTTGCATTTCAGAACTGATGTTTTAATCTAATTAGGACAGTTTCTCTGTCTGGATTTATAATCTTCATTTTGTACGTGGCAAAGATTTAGAAATGGAATGAGAGCGGTCTCCTTCAGCTAAGAATGAAGTGTAATATTTTGATAAGGCTGGAGCCATGGATGTCTAATCATCTGCTAACATGTATGATGTAAAATAAGATGATGTGGCAGACTGGAGATGTATAAAATGCCTTTTTAACTATTAATCGGGGCTACTTCCTGAGAGGTGAGCCCTGAGGAAAATGATCATTTTTATGTTTTTACTGATTAATGCTAAATTCATTAAATCACCGCAAACTTATTAGTTTTAGGTATAGATAATGATCCATTGATTATTCCTTGCTGACTGGACTTTTCCTTTAATTACGTCCTTTTCAACTAAAGAGGATCTTTTCTGGGAGATTTCCAAAGGAAGAACAAGAGATTTCAGAACTTTTGATTTAATGCAACAGCAATTAGTAGAAGTGATGCACTTTATATCAGAGCAATGAAGTCTATCTGTAGAAAAAAAAATTAGGGTAAGTACATTTTTGTTGAAATAAGAACAAGCAGAACAATAATTTCCCTTGTTCTGAGCAGGTAAGTACAGAGAATTTGCCAATGGAAAAAGATGATTTGTGTTTAAAATAGGAAAAAACTAATCCATATTATTTTATTTCAGGTGCATAACATGTAATTGTCTTATTTTAGGGAAAAAATTAAATTTCCATTGGCAGATTTTCTTATGTACCTGTTAAAATTAAGGGCAAATATACTTATTTGAATACATTTTTTTGTTGATTTTAGACCAGTGTTTGCTTCGGCTCAGCTCTCAATCAGCAGATTATCGATCTTTAAACCCATAAAGTGTTTCTACTTTGTATTTAATGCCACTTCTACGAATGCCATTTCTATAAAACCCTCTGACAAGCGTGGGGAGATGAAGCACTCCCACTTATAGCAGCCTTATATGGCTTTTTTGGGGGGCTGTAAATATGCTGATTTACATTTCTTGATAAAGCGCTTTCACACGTTCGTGGCTTAAGCTCTGTGGCATAGGCGGACATGATATCAAACATTTTCCCCTTTCTTAAAAATAAATATATGGAGTCAAACAAAATTATTTCAAAGAGGAAGTTCCCTTTAGGGAACAATGACGTTTCTTTTTTTTTTTCCTAACTTGTGGTTTTCTTTCAGTGTGATGAAGATGCAGCAAACCAGAGGAACTGGCAATTGGATATACGTGTTTTCTCCTGTACTAGTTTGCTGTTACACCCAGCGAGCCTGCACTGATGCATACTCTTTATTTAAGTGCTTAACAGCTCTTTACTCTACTTACTACGTGATTTGGGACGGCCCTTAATGTGGCGGACCCTACGTGGGAATGCGCTAACAGGTGCTCAGGGGCCAGTTTGGGATTCAGCCGTGGACTGCATCACATTTAAGTGGATCTTTCAGGATAATTTCCTGAGGTTAAAATTGTTGCTGAATCTGATGTAGCGTTGGTAACAGAAAGCTAAATTTACAACAACAATAAGAAAATGTTGCATGAGGCCCAATTTATTTCATAACTACACAGACACTGTCACAGTTCTGGTTCTGTTATGTTTTTGTTTTTCAGTTTTCAGTTTTACTTTGCTCCATGTTTTCTAGTTTTAGTGGTTTAATTCTTTCTTATTTTTGTTGTCTTCTCTGGTTATTTTTCAGTTTTTTAAGTTTTTATTTGTTGCCCTCTGCTGCCCTCTTGTGTTCTCGTTTTTCCCTAGCTCCTTTCCTGTTCTGCTCTGAGGGATCTGCTCCCAATCTGCCCGTTAGTCCTCTCTTTGTTTCAGTCTCCCATAAATACACTCTGTTCAGTTCCTCAGTGCTGGTTCCNGGGGGGAGCCTCGCTGGAAAATCAACACCGGTTGCATAGTGTACCTTTAAAAGTAGACAGAGTGATTGCCTAACAGACTAAAACTGGTAGTTGGTTCCACAGGAGAGGAGCCGGATAACTAAAAGACCGACCTTCCTATACAATACAAAGATGTAGTGATTGTTATATAATTTTTTTGTTTACTAAGTAAATAAAAAGTATGTCGCTTTGAAGCAGAAATTGACTCCACTTCTTAGAAGGGTAATTAAGGAAGGAATGAAATCTGTGATTAAAAAAGGTCTTAACAGTTTAAATTGTTTTTCTGAGCTCTGTAAGCCGTTACATCCAACCACTAAGAGAGAAATGGAGGTCCTGACGTCAGGCTTTATGTAAGACGGAGACTAAATAAATGTGTTTTGATCTGTCCTCTGAAAAAGACAAAAGCTCGACTGATTCAGACGGCATATAATCTAATAAAAAAAAGAAATTATAGAACAAAAAAAACAGCATTTGCCCTTTTTTGAAAATCCGTCATATTTGGTTGCAGTAGATTTCACATTTTTATAGCAGAGTGAGTCATAAAACTGCAGCCTCTGTGTTAGTGCTCCATCAGTGTCCCATCAGAACAAAATTGACTTCTGAATCAGAGATTTTTTTTTCTTGCCTGAGAAATTATTCTGTGATGCAAGAGTGAAAGACTGAAATCCTTATAAACCTTGTTTTTTTTACTGTGTGAGCGACACAGAAGCATTCTTATATGATTTAGGATGTAAAGAACACATCCATTGCTGCAAATGAGGGATCAGTTTTCTTCAGTCTGCTGCATTTGATCAAGTGTTTGTTTCGTAACGATTTCACACCTGCTTTAGTGCTAAAATATGTAAAAGAAGTTGCACACAGACTCATAACCCTGTTAAATTAAACGCTTATTTTTCAAGCTTAGTGCTGGAAATGTTTCTCTGATGATGTGAAGGGGGGGATGTGTCACATTTCTTGTGTCACACAGACTGTTATCATACTTGCATGCGGCAGAAAGCGACCTGTGATCACACACATAGCAGATTTACAGCACATATTTTGGTATGAGAGGCGACATCGAGCCCGGTTAACTTGTAGAAAGTAAGAACAGGTTTTGCAAAAGTTCAGTCAAAATCTGATCCTTTTGTGTTGTGCTTTCTCAGGGCTGGATGACTGCCTGCAGCAGTACATCAAGACTTTTGAGAAAGAGAAAGTTGGGGGAGACCAGCTTCTACGCATCACCCACCAAGAGCTGGAGGACTTGGGGGTGTCCAGGATTGGCCACCAGGAGCTCATACTGGAGGCTGTGGACTTACTCTGTGCACTGGTGAGTCTGAGGCCAACCTCACAGTTAACTACTACTCTCTTTGGGTCACTGAAGGAGCTTTCATGTGTATAATCTGTCGAATTAATTAATAAGACAAAAAAAAGAAAAAAAAATGCAGATAGAAAATTGATAGAAAAACCCACAAATTGCTACAAAAGGATTCTACCATTTGGTGTGCGGGTGTGCAGTGGTTAGTACACATGAGCCATGTACGGAGCTGCGGCCGACCCGGGTTCGAATCCAACCTGTGGTCCTTTTCCACATGTCTCTCCCCCTCTCTTGTACCCTATTTCCTGTTAGCCTACTGTTAAAAGAATGCACCACTAGTGCTGTAAAAACTCAAAAAAGAAGAAAAAAAAGGATTTTACCATTTAAAGCTTTTTCATTTTTAAGGTAACAGATAGTGCTTCAGGGATCCACCACTTTGTACTAGGAGGCCCATGTGTAGTTCAGGTATAAAGGTTACAAACCTGCTCAGATCACATTGAACTCTGTGGAGGCTTTGGGGATTGATATGGGTACTTGCAACTTTTCAGAGCACAAGTGCATGATTAATCATAATTAATCTTTTCAGGCCTGTCTGTCAGCATGCTAGTAATGGAGGTTTTAGATGCAGTCGCTTTAATCCAATATTAATCTGTGCATTGAGGATAAACCAGTATGGAGTTAACTTTGTTCCATTATTATTGCAGCTAAAAAAAACAATCCATTTGTAAATGGAAATTAAAAAAATGCAATCCAGAAATGAAGCTTTTAAAAATTTCTAAATCAAATAAAGAGAGAAAAGTTTAAGTCGATTCCTCAGATTAAATTTATTCAATTTATTTTATTTACATTTTCTTTTCATATTTTATTTTACAAATTTAATCTATTGAAATTATATTATTTCAAACTTCTCTTTTTCAGATTATGTTTTTATGAATTGCATTCTTTTTAAAATGCGTCTTACAAACACTCTCTCGACCAATAAAAGTGTTTTTTGCTAACGTCCAGCAGACCAATAGAAATGCATCTTTGCGCCTCACTCCAGAGGAAAGCCCACCCCCATAATTGATGAGAATGTTATCTGTAAAACATAAAAAAATATATATTTTTTTAAAACTCAAACTATGAAAACATAAAATGTAAAAAAGAAAACAGAAAAAAAAAGTCCAAAATAAAATGTTAAAAAATATAATTCGAAAAAAGAATTTGATAAAATAAAATCCCATTAAACAAAGTTATTCTTAAAGCCCTTGTTTGGTTGCAAAGTTTGCTTCTAGATTGCACTTTTTTAAATTCAATGTTCCTTCATTAAACAGGTATTTTAAAGTAATTTAATTAACCAAACCAGCATGATTTCTCTTTAAAATGTTATAAATGTGTAAAGGAACACTTTGGGGTCCAGATGGAAAATCTCCCATTAGATCACAAAACAGGCGTTAATTAGACTTTCTTGTTGTTTTCCAATTTAAGCTGATTTTGTGGTTGCCATGACCCGAATGACTGGGAACTTACACTGGCATCTCCCATGAGATCTATTGGGGATAATCATCTAAGTAAAGTGTCTTCTTAAAACAGGCAAATCTTTCAGCTCTCATTAGTGCTGACATCCATTACTGGCTCATTTTGAAGTAGTTTCTGCACTTACTGTCAGAGAAGCAGACGTTAGCTGCATGTCGGTATAAAACGAAGCTGATTTGAGTAATGAGCTGATGTAGTGTGAGCATACTTCAGCGTCCTTGGTTCCTATTTGAATGATACCGTAGGATTCAGTTTTCTGCTCTGGAGAGGAGCAACATCAGTAAGGAGGGGAACATTTTGTGCATGATAATCAGTTTGTAGACTCCTACAGTTCCTGTCAAATGTTAACGTACGATCATCATGGGCATGAATGGGAAATTAATTTGATTCAGGGTGAAATTATTATATAGCTGACAGCTCTGCCGCATTTTAGAAATGAGAGCTGGCTCAAATCCTGTGGATTTATCGAAGATTTTCTCCAAAAAATCCTTGTAAATTATGTGCGCACACCCCCCTGGTGATATTTTGATAAATGTCACATAAAGAAGTTGCAGAGAAACCACTCACTCTGTGTACCAGTCAATAAGTCTGTCCTCATAAAGCTGCTTAGTTTCCAGGCAGAGAGTCTGATCTTTTTTTATGCTTGCTGGTGGGGCTTTAGGGAAACCATTTAAACAATTCAGATGTTTTTTGTGTCTGTTTGAACACCAGACGATGTCCAGGTTAGAGCCAACCAGATTTTAAATTAAGGTTGACATTGAAATATAAAAAAACTTAAGCCTCCTTTTTTTTTTATTCTATCCACTTTGTGCATTGCACTAGTCCCTCTGCAGCCCCCAGCATCTTACTGCCACCACTTTTCTTCACAACAGCTACAGGTCTCTGCTTGACTGTTTTAAACCAAGTGCATGTCTTTTTGATTAAAAATGCTCTTTTTTTTTCTCAACTGTTCTCAAGTTATTTTCCTTGGCTTGTCCTCAGAAGAAGCCAGAGGTTTCAGCTCAAAGGTATATGCTGAACAGCAGCTGTCTTCCACTCCATTACCATCTCTGTTCATGATGATTGAAATTTGATTCTCCATGGGAAGTGATGAAATAACAGCTTGAGGTTAATGAGCTCTTCTTGTTTTGGAGAACAGGAACAGGTTGACATTTATCTATCTTATCCAGTTTTTAATTTTAACAGAACAATGATAACTAGCATCCTTCTAAAACGGGCTAACTTTCAGGTTCTTGAGTGTTCCTCAATTATTGAAGATCTTTGGACCATGTTTAAAACACAAATCCGAGCCAGGAATTCATTTTCTAGGGGTTTTACCAACATTGTCACGGTAGGGAAGGTGATGGTGAGCGACACAGCCTGAACTTCTATTGAGTGAATTTGATTCCATTATTTTTGCAAGCAAAGAACAATTTAAAGAAGAACGATTATTCCACAGATCAATCTAAAGAAATAGATGCAGATTCAATGGGCCCAGGTCATAGATCAGAATCTGAACTTCTTCCATCCTTCATCCCTGCCGGGTGGGGGATGAGCTCCAAAGCTTCTTACGTAATCAGGATTTAGTTTTAAGTCTGTCAGGCCTTCCTGTATTAGATATGATTAGTGGCCCTCCTGCTGTGCTCTCTCCTCCTAAGAAACCCAGACGGGAGAGATTCCACTGGCCTGTACAAAAATGAGTGTCAGCTATCTGTGGAGATTCAAAGCAACAGCAAGAGTCTGGTGTTTATTTTTATTTCCTCTGCTCTGCATTTGGGGCCCTGCTCCAACTGTGGCTCTTATGAGAGCTGTGCGAGAGCAACAATTACTCAAAGTCTGTTGTTTAAATAAAAAAGTTTTGAAAGCATCACCATTTGACAAACTCTGACAAACTGGTCAAACACAGAGATTTGACTTTTCCTTACAGCAGGTTCTGTAACAGCTTTTTCCCCACTGTCATCAGACTGCCGAACTGTTGAAAAAACAACAACAGAAATTCTAAATCAAGTCACTAATTGGGACTCTGCATCACACAGACAATATCAAACCAAATAGAACTCTATTTTTGTTGTACTGCATTCTTTGCACCATGTATATTTGTTTTTGCACTGCTCTGAATTTCCATATAAATACCTTATGCACCATATTTTTCTCTCACTCAGTTTACATTCAATCCCTGCTGCACTTTATGAAATTAAAATGTTTCTTTTCACAGCTAAGCTGCTGCTCATTCACTGTCTGAAAGCTGAACAAAACAAAATTTTGTTTTGTATACACTGTGTTTACAAAATGACAATAAAAGTTGTCTAAGTCTCAGTCTTCCTTCTGCAGAATTATGGTCTGGAAACTGAGAATCTGAAGACGCTTTCTCACAAGCTCAGCGCATCTGCAAAAAACCTGCAGAACTTTATCACGGGCCGGCGACGGAGCGGCCATTACGATGGCCGAGCCACTCACAAGCTGCCAAACGACTTCCTGACGTCTGTGGTGGATCTCATCGCCGCTGCTAAGAGTCTGCTAGCATGGCTGGACAGGTGAGATTTGCAACATGCTGATCCTGGATCCATCCGTCCATCTCTGCCCATCCCATAGGCATAATAATGATTGGAGCTGCTGCTGGAGAGCATTAAATATGGCTGCCAGCTGGGCTAAACCAAAACAGCTCAATACTCTGCAGGATTTGCTGTTCAAATCAACAGAATATTCAGCTCAGAGCTCAGGGGCTAACTTTTAAAAAATTTAATACACACAATAAACATATACATGTCTACCAGCAAATTGCCAGCTAATGTTTTTTTCCTGGATCTCAATCAGCTTAGAAGGCTAAACCCAAACTTTGCCTGCATTTCCAAAGATAAGGCTGCAGCACAGTACCAACGTCAGGTATCTTTACCTGTAGAAACACAACAAAAGTTAAAGAAAAATAAAAAAATCTGTCATGTTTTAGAAGTTTAAGCTCATTTAAAACTTTATTCGATGGATGGATTGATGGATGGATCAATGGATAGCTAGATAGTTTGATTGAGAGCAGCAACTACAGCAGCAATAGGCAATAGCAGCCCATGAGGTGTTTAGTCTGTATATGTTTCTATGGTCCATCCATTCAGGTATTTTTTCAATCACTGATTTTACCTGAAAATGTAAAATGGTATTATATTTGAATTCTTCAAATATATTTTATTATCAAAAACTTTTCATTCTATTATTAATTTTTATGACTTTTTTTTATTCATTTTGATTTATTTTACTTTATTATTTACTACTGTTTTATTGAAATATTGTTGTTTTATTCAGAAAACAATGAAAACTATTTATTATTGTTCATGATTTTTGAGTATTTGTTGATATAGCAAACTCAGTTTTTTTGTCCATTCTGTTCTATTTTTTAATAAAGCAAACTTAACTATTTCTTATATTTAATCATATGCAGAAATCATATTTAATAATTATAAATAATCTAATTTTTTTTTATTTTTTTTTTATCATCTAGTTTATATTTAATTAATAAAATGAGAAAGTGCTATCTTTTTTAAAATGTCAGTAACTTCATTTTGTGTAAAAGTTTCAAAAAAGTTCACCTCTTTAAAAACACCTAATGTAAGTTGGAAATAAAAAGGATCCCAAGAACTGATAACTAATGGAAATATAGGAAAAATCTCTGTAAGGGATAAAATCAGGACTAAACTGTCACATGTGATAATTTAAATTATAGCTTCATTGAGTTTTTAAAATATAAAGTCAGCAGAAGGTTAAACCTTAATAAACCTTTATGAACTTAAACCTTTTTTGTACTTAAACCTTAATGAACTTCGCTACCGGCAAGCAGCATCTTGTCGCCTCTTTGTCCGTCTCCTTGTTTTTGTGCAAGGCAGTGATCTCTCATCTGAATGTTTTGGACATATCTGTTGACTTTTTTTCACCCCACAACCAAGCATCCCCATCAACAGTCCAGGCATTTAGGCAGGTTGATTCAAGCACACCTGATACAATGGATGAAGCTCATGTTTGGATTCATGGGTTGTTTCTGATGATTTCTGAAGGCGCGCTCCAATGACGAGGGGTGGGAATATGTTGAGTCTGGATCGCTCATTTAAAGTAGGATTGAATGTTGGATATCGAGGAAAGCTTTTCAAGATTAATATTATTGTATTATTGCACCTTCAACAAAGCAGACAAGAATTAACATTTTCTTTGATGTCTGTGATGCATCGGCTCACAGGAAGGCCTTACAGAAGTTCTGAAGACAGGTTGGCTCAAAGGAAACTGAACCAGCCTTATTTTTTAAGTGACTTTATGCCTTGGTTCTCTGCATGCGTGTCTCTGTGTGTGTGTTTGTCTCTGTGTGTCTGATGTCATTTGAACTTCAAAGTCGACAACACTGAACAGAAATAAAAAAGATCTGGGTGTTTTCTTTCTCATAAAGCAGAAACATAATTGGTTTCTTTCATCCTGTTAAAACGGATTCAGAATCAGGTTTCCACTCTTTGTTTGTTCATGTTTAATTGTGGACTAAATTAGTCAGGAATAAATAAACACTGAAAATGAAGTTTGCTTTTATAAATGATTTTTTTATTCGCTTTGATTCTAATTAGTGAAGAACTGGATCTTATTAGCTGCATGTTTGTTGATAGAGAGGATGTTGTTTTTCATCCGTCTCTGAAAGTCTATGATGAAGGACAGTCTAATTGTTCATTTCAGGTGCTCCTTCTTTTTTAGGTCACCTTTTGCTGCAGTGGCGGATTACTCTGTGACCAGAAACAATGTGATCCAGCTGTGTCTCGAGCTCACTACCATCGTGCAGCAGGTAAATAAACTCTGCACCATTATATTATGATGCTCAGCTCATGACTTCAGCGCATCTTGACTCATGGTTGACTCCTCCAGATAAACTGGGATTTTCCTGCTATTTATGCTCAGAAATGTTATTATGATTTATTTGTTGATTAATTTCCAAACAACTTCATCAGTTTTAGCCAAAGTGATGAAGAGCCATTATCGAGCCACAGGTTGCAGACCCAAACTGCCTGAGATGAGAGTTTGGCAGCAAGAATAGGCAATGTTAGTGGAGATATACTCCAGAAATGTGCTGCAGCTGTAACTGTTGCAAAATGTTATTTTATGAAATTAAGACTCAGGGATGCTGAATGCAAATCCACATCAGAGTTTCCCCATTTTTACTCCTCCTTCCACTTTATGCACTAATTTGACCACAGCTGTAATGTGACAGTATGTTAGAAAGTTCCCGAGGTATGAATACTTCTGTAGGCCCTGCATTCGGCTGCTCGTGTCGCCGTAGCTGGTGAACAATCAGTCACTCAGTAGATAACGAGGGAAGTGGTGGTTGATGGCTTCTCGCTTGGTCCCTCTGGAAGATAATGTTTGTCTGGAGAAAAATTAAAGTGATATAACAAATTGAAAAGGGACGGGGGAGGGGTTAAGGAGGCCAAATTAGATTGAGCTGAAGACGGAGGGAGGAAGGAAGGCTAGCAGCGAGCAAGAGAGACCTGCCTCCGCATCAGTGACTCATTTGTTTGGTGTTTGTGCGTGCCTGTGTGGGGGGGGGGGGGGGGGTGCAGGTGCCAAGCTGCTCAATTTCTTCCTATATCCACCTACAGCAGAGAGGCCAATAACTCCATTTTAGTCCAATACTCCTGAGGTAACTATTTTTTTCTTCTGAATATTCCCCAGGACTGCTCTGTGTATGAAACTGAAAACAAGATCCTGCATGTGGTGAGTTTCTAACTTTATCTGGCTGAACTGATCCTATAGTCACCTCCTGCTGGCTTTGTGCAGCGTTTTAAGAACGTGTTCATCCCCTGTTCTGTTGTCCTCAGTGTAAGACTCTGTCTGAAGTGTGCGACCAGATTATCTCTCTGTCCTCGGACCCCATGGTGTCTCAGTCTGCACACTTGGAGGTAGTGCAGCTTGCCAACGTGAAGTCCACCGAAGGCCTGGTAAGGCCCACTGTCAGCCACACTCCCATTGTTAAATGCATTTGAATTTATCAGATCACAGACTCCACACAGCAAGTAAGAAGATAAGATGTTTGTCTAGTGCGAGAAAAAAAAATCTGACTCACTAACTCCATCATTATTATTAGTATTTTTTTTGCATTTTATACTTTTCAAATTAAAGGGACACCATGTAACTTTTGGCCACTAGGGGCGCTAGACCTGTACATTTCATGTCTGATTTCACGTCTACACAGGTTAAAACAGCTACCCTGCAAATTACATGGAAAAAAAATTCTTTTAAAAACAGCGAAGCAGTATCATGGACGTAGATTACCACTGCTATGGTCTATTGGCTTTGCTTTGTAAAACTAGATATCTGTAATTTGCGCGGAATGCCTGAGATTTTTACATATAGGCTGTGGGGTTCTGTTAGCTTTTGTTTGTCGCCTGCCAGCTTTCTCTGCGTGAATTTTGCTTCTACTTAACATAGAAAGTAATAATAAAGATATCTGACTGTATACTAGGAGTAAATATTTAACTTAGCATTCTAACAATAAAGTTGAGAAAAGGGAATCGGTTTTACATCCGCCTTCTTCTTTCAGCTTGCGCCAACAAATAAACGCCTTTCCAAGATCGACTCTTGTTTTTCCTCGATCCCTTTCCCGTTTTCTCTTTTTAGCCTCTTCAGAAGGTTTAAACTTTTTCTTTGCCTCATTCCATTGCCCATGACCAGTAGTCGAGCAGCTGGAAAAATAGTAGAGCAAAAGCCTTAGATCCATGATGATATAAGAGCCTGTTGCATTAAAGCGATACGTTCTTCCAGGTCACATGACCTGGCAAATGACGGTGTGCCTTCTCCCAACTTACATAGTTGATATTTCTAGAGGGGAGTCCTGCTGGTAGCATTGATAGTGTCAATCGCTGTATATTGGCCTGAGGAATCATTTAAAATAACCCATATGTATCAACCATTTAGGTCAAAAAGTCCACGGTGTGCCTTCAAGTTTTTTAGAAACTAATGATCTATGACTTTTATTTTTCCTGGGATGTACGATGGTGTGACACAGAGTTGATTTGTTTTCAGGAACTAGGGAATGTGCTGAATGGAAACCCATTTTTAATCCAGCTTCAACACACAGATAGCAGGACTGTAATTCAATTTAATTCAATTCAGTTTATTTATATAGCGCAAATTCACAACACAAGTCATCTCAAGGCACCTTACAGTTCAACCAGATCATACAGTCAAATTGATTCAAGGTTTTCTAAGGAAAACCAACTGATTGCATTGACTCAAATACAATCCCTCACACTAAGCATGCTTGTAAGAGAGCAAAAGCAATATGCAAAGCTAGCTGTTAAAGAACAGCAGCAAAGACTGGCTCCCTGGAATCTCCAAAACAACCATTGCAACATTGTACTGTCACAAACGTAAATATGTGGAGTTGGTTTAACTCGTACCCATCTGTTCCACTGAATGCGGAATAGGTGCGGCTGTGCTGCAACCCTAGTCAGTCAGCTGCCGAAAAGCAAAGGGAATCTGGTCGAGTTTACAAGAAAAATACTAAATTTGTCGCCTGCCAGGACTTTTAGGTAATAAATCCTACTCATACAGTTAATCAACAATCATAATAAATTTGAGAAGTGAACAAAAAAAATCTCTGAATCTGAACTCATTTAGATCTAAAGAAACGAGGGTGACGCCAGCATTGGGCAATAAACCACTTAACTGGTTCTATTGGGAGCCTACAGGTACTCTACTACAGAGTGTTTTAGATTGCTGTTTGTTGCTTTAACACTTCTTGTGGAATAGAGTGTTTGAAAGAAAGCACAACATGGCCTTACCCTGGCGCTTCCACATTCAGTGAAACCAGGATGATATGACTTTTCAATAGAGCTGCTGGCTTTGAAAAAGATGTTTAAAATGAACCTTTACTGTCGAAAACATTTTACAAAATGACCAATAGTTAAATATAAGGGAGGTTCTAGGATTATTCTGGTCTGTTTCTCTGCCAAAGGCTCTAGGGGTCTTGTGCATCCTATTGTAAACTATTTGAAATACCAGCATGATTACATAAATACGTGTTGGCGTCTTCCAGAAAACGGAAAGCGAGGACATCTCTGGGTGTCTCTTTCAAATCAACAAAGAAATAGTTAATTGTTCATACAATCAGCTTTCTTACTTGGTCATTTTGGTCCCCGGACCTAAACAGGAAAGAATTAAAGGGTGCGATGAGTAGAAATATGCATAAGAAAATCTACAGTTCTGGGTGATTCAGAGATAAATGGTCAAAAATCCCACCCTCGTTATGCTGAATGCTTGAATAAATGTTTAATAAATGCTTTTATTTTCTGGGTTAAGCATCCATCTTATCGGCTTACAAATTATTCTTAGGTTGATTGATTTAATTGATCGATTGATAAGCCATTTTCAGAAAAATCTGATGCTTTCATAACACGAAATGGCAATTATTTTTGCCAAATACCTGATTAAAGAAAACTATAATAACATTTTAAAAATAATTTTTTTAAATGCTGGCTGAATAAACAAAGCAATATTGTCATATGCTGCATTCAGGCCGGACGTATTTCTGGCGTCAACAACACCCAAACACAGAAATTTGGTTGCTGGATCAAACTGTGGTCAAGTTGGCTTGCAGCTTTGACGTTCCTGCTGCTCAGGGCTCTGGTTGTTTATCTGCTCTGTTCAGTAGCTTTAAGCTAGAGACTCGGCTTTAGTTAATTTATGAGTTGGAAAATAGTTTTAACATGTTTTTAAGTGAGAAAGTCCATCCTCTGTTCATCAGTTCATCAGGATTATGATCCCACTAAAATATGCAGTTCTTATTTGCTCTCTGCTGCAGCCAGCCTGTGGGGGATTTTCTGATTTTTTGAATGGTTGATGCTCTGGTGTCCAACGGCTAAACTTCAATTTAATGAACTCAAGCATCAAACACTTGGACGCCACAACACTCAGATGCCTTTTGACACTGTCCTCCATAGATTTTGCATGTAAATCAGATGCTTTAAGTCCCAGAACCCATCAATGGTATGAAAATACCATTACACATAACTAAACACTGATAAGTTTATATATGATTTGTATAAGATAAAACATAACGGGAATCTATAAGGTTTCTGAATGAAAAAAGATGAATAAAATATGCGCAATACTTATGATTTCCAGTGTGCAAAGATGTAAAACTATCATTAAAAGCCAGGGTCTATTGCTGTAACATATTATCAGACTATTTATTGCTTTGTTTCAATGAATTGGATTCTAACTATAATGTACTCTCCTTATCAGCATTAAAAAGTGCAAATAATCCCGCCCTAAACCTACCATTAATTGATAATTATTCGAAAATCCGTTGTTTGTTTACATCCCTTGTCCAAGATTATCCTCCTGCAGAAAACATGAATTTATGCCTAGCATTTAATTTAATACATTCCCTTTTTATGGTGCAAAGATAATTAGTTGTCAATCTGATTTTAAATGAGCCCTGTTGATTAATCCTTTACTCCTCTGTAGCTTGATGTTAATGTGAAGAAAAACTCATCACAATCTTGTTTAGTGCATCAGTGGATAATAAAGATACAGATGATGCTGATTTCATTAGGGGGTTATTAAGACGTGCTCAGATTGATGTTAAAATGTAATTATTACCCCAAACCAAGAGTTATGTAATGAAAATTGCAGCTGTAGATGATTATTTTAGGTATTGTTAATATTTTAATGCAACCTGACTTTTTAATGCTGTTTTT
>NW_015151213.1:363720-414005 GCF_000732505.1 Cyprinodon variegatus
GATATATATATATATATTTTTTTTTAAACAGACTTAGGTTTTAAAGAGCAAAGCAAGAGCATTTTTACCATTTTTTCTTAAATACAACGAGAAAGCTACATCAGAATGTATATTGAAGCACTGATGTTGAAGCTAGTAATAATCTTAAGGGCTGTCATGTTCAATATAGAAAGGCCATGTGTGCCTGGGGGACACGGGGGATCCGGGGCTCGGATCCGTCCTCTCTACCTCAGTTAGGGATCAATCTACCTTCAGGTTTGTAATCCGAACAAACAGCGAGGACGGCAGAAGGACTGACTGTTTGCTAGCCAGCGGACTAATGCTGCTGTCAAGCTGCCTTCAAGTGGATATATGTGTTTTTAACCATTAGTAATTGAACCCACTCCCCCAGCACCAAAGCATGATATCAGCTTTGATTATCCCCTCACAGCAAACTGACGGTCACTGCACAGATTTCTGCTGTTTAATTCTTTGCAGAAACATGGATTGTGGACAGTAGTAACGGCATTAATAGTCAGTAAACATGAAGGTTTTAATAAACTGCATAGCTCAGACACTGATAGAAATCGAGGTTAACACCTTGAGCTCTGAATCTCAGTATACTCTTTCAACCACTTCTGAGCAGACCGACATGTCCTGGATCACAACAATAAACACAGAGCTTTGACCATTCCTGGCTCAAAAAAACCAAACAAACACCGTATTATAAAAAGACAGCAAGCCTTTTACCGACCGATGATGTTCCCCTACTTAACAACAACAACAACTCAGCTTTATTTCTGAAATCCCCTTTTATTTCAGGAAAAAGTCTTTTTTCTTAAATAGATCAGAAAAATCTATAACCTTCTTGCTGCTGTAAAAAACAGAATTTCCCCAATGTGGGACAATTAAGGGATTTTCTATTCTATTCTATTCTATTCTATTCTATTCTATTCTATTCTATTCTATTCTATTCTATTCTATTCTATTCCATTCTTGTTCCATTCTATTCTTGTTTTATTCTTAGGCACTGCTCAGTGGTGCAGTGGGTAGTACTACTGCCTTGCAGGAAGAAGGTTCTGGGTCCAATTCCCAGCCTGAGCTCTTTCTCCATTGAGTTTGCATGTTCTCCCTGAGTATTTGTGGATTCTCTCCGGGTACTCCGGCTTCCTCCCACAGTCCAAAAACATGATTGTTAGGTTAACTGGCTCCTCTAAATTCTCCTTAGGTGTGGGTGTGTGATGGTTGTTTGTCTCTGTGTTGCCCTGCGATGGACTGGTGACCTGTCCAGGGTGTACCCCTCCTCTCGCCTGTAGACAGCGGAAGATAGGCACCAGCACCCCTCGTGACCGCAGTAGAGATAAAGAGTGACAGAAAATAGATGGATGGGTTTTATTTGTACTTACTTTTTCTCTTTTCTGTAAACGGTTATACTGCAAGAAAATAATTTCCCACAAGGGATTAATAAAGTAATTCTGATTTACAGATATTTTTTTAAAACAAAGAAATTCCTCCAGGAATTTCTTCCAAAAGGAAGAAATGTTTTCTTATTTAAAAATACAATTTAATTTACAATTTGAATCAAACATTTTGATCTTTAAAACCTTGGAAAACTCTTATAAAAATGTTGAAACTGATGGTTATACAAGACTTGAGCTTGTTCCTCTGCAGGCCAAAGTATTTATAAAGTTGTTTCTGACGAGAGAAAACTGCAGGTTGAAATATTGAGGTCAGTTTGAAGCACTGTGCTGTTTTACTGCCCAGCGTCCCATGCAGCTCAGTGTAGCTGCTCCAAAACTGGGTTTTGCTCAGCTGATGGGCATGTGAGTAATCTGCTAATACCCAGCAAATAACACAGCCACAGTGCATGTGGTGCAGCTGCAACACTAGGCCAACATGTATTCCTTTATTGTTAGTAATTATTTAGAACAGAAACAGAAAAAAAGATACCCTTTGCTTGCCTGTAATGTCCTGAGCCCTATGTTGAGTTTTATCTTTGCATTGACCTACACTCAGACTCAACCTCCTTGCTCGGGGCCACAATAAAAGCCCTACCCCCCACGCAAATGCCGGAACTGGGCATGGAAGTTCTCTCATCCATTCAGTGAACCCTGAACACAACAGTGAGCCAAGTGGCCTAAAAAGAATAAAAAAAAACCTTCCACTCATCTTGAAGCCTGGCTTGCAGCTTCTGTGCGTGTTTGTTTGGTTCTTAAGCTCTTTACATTCCTCTCCTTTCATTAAAGCTTTGAGTTTAAGCGATCATGATTGTATTTTATGCAGATTAATAACCCTTCATGTTTGTTTTAATCTGCTTGGATGCAGACTTGAGTGGTCGACGGAACCAACAGGGCCAAAATAAATAAAAGATAAAAAGTTAGTTATATACATTGTATGAAAGCATTTATCTAAATTTGTTTGAAAATGGTGGTAATTTATTACAAAGACTTTGATCAAAGTTCATCGTAAAAGTCATTGAAAGATCAAATAGAATAATTTCAATATTTTTTGTTGATTTTTGTTGTATACACTCTGTGCATACAAAATGAAAAAAAGGTTGTCTAAGTCTCTTTTTTAACAAACTGAGCAAAGACAAAGTGTAAAACAGAAATAACAAAAATAGCACAACAACAGGACAAAATATTCTTTTAGAAAAACTGCTGTATACATTTAAAATGAAATTCAGAAAATGTGACTATGCAGCTTTAATTTGGAATTTCAGGAAGACAAGCCTGGAGTCATGAGGTCCACCCAAAGGCCAGCTGTGGTTCTCAAAGGGATGTTTTTTATGGGATACAACAACATTTAAACAATGGTCAAGTTTAACCTTCAACAAATGAAAAGTTTGATTTTTTACTCAAAAGTTAAAATCCTATTAGAATTAATATCATTTTTCTCATATTATCCATCTTTTTCTCTTCATTTTAAATTCATAGTAAAGAATAGGGCAAATATGTGGTGACTGCGAATCATTTTCAGATCAAAACCTTTTACATCAGTAAAATATAAATACTAAAAAACAATCCTAATGAGCCTTTTTTAATGAAGGTATTGTTTATTTTCCCAGCCCACAATGATATACACTACTCAAAAAAATGAAAGGAACACTTTGTAATCAGAGTATAGCATCAAATGAATTAAACTTCTGGGATATTGATTTGGTCAGGTAAGTAGCAGAGGGGGTTGTTAATCAGTTTCCCTTTCTAAAATAACCAGAATTTGCTTTATGTTTTAGTAAAATGTTTAATTGTTGTGTCACTGTTGAAAAAGTGAAAAATACTAAACAATAAAATTAGTATAAAATGGCACAAAATGTGGCTTGATAAGACTGTTGATCATGTCTCTCTGCTCATGAGCAAAAAATATTCAATAATGAAATAAATTGTTTGTTAAATATGAGATCTGTATTAATATGTAATATTCTCTCTAATATGTCAGGTCATTACCTGAGAGCACAAATCAAACGTTTTTTTCTTTGACTATACAAAGCAAAGTCCATCCAGATTTAACCTCATGTTTCTGTTCAGGCAGGTTAATTCAGATTTATAGTTAAAAACTGATGATTTACAGACTAACAAGCTAATTCAGATCGCTGCTCTATTTTTTCAGGGTATGTACATCAAATCAACGTATGATGGTTTGCATGTGATCACCGGGACCACTGAAGGAGTGAGTTAAGCATATTTGTTTTCACCTTTGTTCACAAGTCAGGATGTTCACGCCGACTGGAGGCTTTTCATTTCAATTAAACATTTACTGAAAAAACACTACAACCATTTTAAATGTAATCTTTACATCTAACCTAACAGAATCCAGTTAGGAAAGCATTTTGTAACTGTCATTGAAGAGGAATTATAAATTGTATTTATTCATTCATTATTGAATACTGCAATTTAAAACAGTATTTTCAGATCCATTTTCTTAATGGAAATTTAAAAGACTTTCCTTATCATCTGTATATTTTTGTATTCATTCTTCGTTCTATGTCTTAATGTAAAATGAAACAAAAACAAGAATATAGTGACTATTTAAATGAAGATTGGATTGGGATTATTTTATAATGCTATATTAATTAAATGATGATCCATAAACATTTTACACTAACTATGATCTCTGCTCCTCCACCAGTCCCTGGCTGATCGCTGTAAGAAGATCCATGCTGGAGATGAAGTCATTCAGGTCAATCATCAGACCGTGGTATGTCCATCTGAAGTCCTTGCTGCGTTATTTTACTTTCCTCTGTCCTGTTTGACTTTGCATGTGATTTTTATGAACTTTTCTTTCTCCGCCTTTAGCTGTAGATCATTAATGAGCCACATGTGTAAGAAATTCTTTATTTAAGTAAAAGATGCATGTGTAAAAAAAAACACTGTAAAAAAAAAGTACAATTACAGAAAAAACTCCTCTACTTAAGAAAAAAGTTACTAACAAAGTATTTTTGCTAACCTCTTAACACTTCAACAGCTTGAAAAAGTAAAACATCATAATCACTTGTGACTGTCATTAAATCAATGGTGAAGAAACACTGCTGTTGGGTTTTAAACTGATTATTGTCTTTTGTAATTAGGTTTTGAGGGCACTAATGAGGGAACTGGATAGATTTTCCTTTTGTTTGCTTTGCTGCATTGCTCAATATACAGATACCTTTTTATTTCCCAATATACAGCACCTAAAATCAAAAAATTTAAAGTATTTTATTAGGAGTACATTAGGTTACTTTAAAAAAGGCTGGTTATGTAATAAGTGCAATTCTTTCAATTATTTTAACAAGTTATTACTTTTTATTAGTTGCACTTGGATGGAAATATTTGCAAATTTGACTTAATGCATAATGAGCAGAAATGGATTTAAATGTTTTTATTAGGGAACCAGATCTGTTTTAGGTAGCGGTAATTAATTAATATCCGAAGCTTTAAACATTTCTCAGAGCTCTGGTTAACAGATTGTCCGATAATGGAGCAAGGGCATTTCTAAACTGTGGAGTAAATTTTGTCCCATTATTTTTGCAAGAAAATGCATAAATACATTTTAAAAAACACATTTGGTTAATTTCGTAAAAAAAAAAAAAAAATCAGAAATGAAACTATGAGAGAATTTGAATAAAAAAATGGTTTTGAGAGTAACTTCGCTCTTGTCTCATTTTTTTTCTATTAATTCACATTTTTCAAAAAGTGACTTTACAGATTTTATATGTTCCAATTCAATTTTCTTTAAAATTTTCGTTTTTTGGATTGAGTTTTGTTTTATTTCTAAAATTGTGTTTCATTGATCACATTCTCTTCACTTCAAGCCCAATACACATACTCGCTCTTGATGCGCACATTGACCAACAGAAATGTTGCAGCTAACGTCCATTCAGATCAATAGAAATGATTCCTCCCTCCAGACAGAGACCTGGCCCCAGACGTGAAGAGAATGTGATCTATTAAAGGCAAGTAGAAAATCATTTAATTTGTAAAACTCAGTCTGAAAAGAAATTGCAAACATAAAAATTTTTTACATTTTTGAAAACATTACATTTTGAAAGAAGGAAAAGTAAAAAAAAGAAGAAAATATAAGATCTAAAATCTAGAACTGAAGAATAAATTTTGAAACCTGTTTTGAAAATATACCATCTGCAAAGCAGCAGTTACTCTTCAAACCTTTTTCCCATCAAAGCTTTTCCAAGATTTGATTAATGGATTCATTTTTATTTTTCAATTTCCATTTATAGAATGTGTTCTTTGCTTTCAACAATAATGGAGAGAAAAAATCGCCATACTGGGCTACCCCTTTCATTTAACTGCAGGGTAAAGTAGAGAAATAACGCAGTTAACACATGGAAGGATGCACTGAGATGTCAGAGTAGATCCTCTTTAAATAAGGGTGCACTGATTGATTAGTCCTGATAACCTTATGTCGGTTGATTTGTGATTGGCTGATACTTCTAAGAATCTAAGAATCAGCCACAGTCCCGGCCTTTAGCTTCTCGTTTCTATTTGAGAGCACCACCTCATGTGGAGGTTGCCTCATTGTTTTTAATCAAGATAAAATAGGCACATTAAAGGTGTATTATAACTCTATAACACCTGACGGTGTCAGGTATAAAAACAGGTTTTTCCTTCAAACAGGAACAGAAATGCCTGTCAAGGTTTAATGGGAAGATGATGGAAAAGAATAATGCTGGATAAAAACCAATAAGCCTTTTCATTTTTCACACATTGCTTTTTAGATACACAAAGTTACTACAAAATACATGTATTAGTTTGTTTGATGGACAGATTTAATGTTTGTGTTTAGCTTTTTTTTTCTCCTTTAAAACAAGTCTCCGTCCACCCACACAGCAGATTTTACATAACAGTGAAACATCTTTGCTTACTTTCCATACACTTCAGATGGCGGCATACACTGCACACCTTAAGTCATCTAACTGTGCAAAGTAAAAGAAAGAAAAGCACAGGAAAGGAGATATATGACAATAAAAAGCTTTAGAAATAGTCCTTTCTGGATTCAAAGGAGGAGAGATGCTGTTTCTCTGAATCCTCAATATTAAGTGAAGGAAAAGAAAACCGAGGAAAAGGTGCCTGAACTTGTCCTCCTCCTGCTGTAACATCAGCTAATCTTTTCTAAAATGTTTCTTTGACATCAACCCATAACTGCAAAATGTTTCCCATCATAAAGCGTTTGCAGTTTATTTGTGAATGGAAAAAAAAGCCTCCTGCAGTGCAGAGTTTAAATATAGCTCCTTTTGTTAAGAATAATTACCGCCTGTGTGTGCAGCAGCCAGATATATGATAACAATTCCACAGCTGCTCATTTCAGGCTCATCTACCAAATGCTCTTATTTAGAATATGGTTAAAAGCTATGAAACTAGAAATCTGCTATAAGTGTGTACGCTTATAAATACTCATATGAGCTGTTTTATTTTGAACACATGCACATGAACTACCTTCTACAATCATTTTGAACGTTTTATGCGTGCCCCCTATATATCCCATGCATAAATGCATGCTCCTACTCTTTGGTTGTTGGTTGCTTTTTATGCTCTTGTAGATTCTCCTCTTGTGGACCTTTTACTGTGCACTCCTGTCAATTCCTGTTACTTTAGGGGGGAACCAACCTGAGAAAGTAAACTGCGAATGATTGGTTACTTTCCAGGAAATCCCGCCTCTTAAGATAATTCTGTTTTTATTCTAGCTGCGGCTAATAACATTAGTAAGCATCTTTAGGCCAGTCGCTGTTCTCCTATATTTGGAAAAAGGTATTCAGCTATGCCAGGGGTCGGCAACCTGTGGCTTCGGAGCCGCAAGAATTTGTAAAAATGTATGAATAATGATTTTTTTGTTTGTTTATTTTAACATGGTGTGCAGGAGATCAAACAAACATTCACTTCGATTTCCAATGCTGTAAAAATTTGTATAATAAATACATTTAAACAATAAAAGTACAAATTTCTTTTAACGAAAATTTGCATCATTGCCATAGAGATCATTGGTCATAGCCTGCAACACACGTTTGCAGGTTATTCCAGAATTTCCAGGTTCAGAAGGATTCTCAATGGTAGGCCTATTAAGATAAGGCAACCGGTTGTCAGAGTGGGTTTTTTCCCACCCAATAAAACCCAGCATTGCTGATCCGATGCGTAGCTACCTTACCATGTCTGCAGGTGATGATATGGTTGTAGCATTAAAAAAAAGTTGCTAAAGTCTGGCAGCTCGTGAGTGAAGAGCAGCTCAAGGGGTTTGACAGCTTAACAAGCCGGTGCTGTGTGTAAACACATTTGACATGTTGGATGATCCCAAACAGCATTGTCAGTCAGCATGAATGTTAGAACAGTGCACATATTGTGACTGTCTTTAATGCACCCTGGCATACTCTTAGAGTAGGAATAGATAGAGCTGATGATGATTGATCTTGAACATGCCCCCAAAAAACCTTGATCAAGGTGGATTGACTTTGATGCGTTCAGGTTTTATGTTAGAAGGAACCCTAATCAGGGGAAGATTATACAAAATAGCCTGCAGAGGTCATCAAGAAGTTCTCTGGGTCAGTAAAATACATTAGATTAAAATGTGAAAGATGTATTTTTTTATTGTAATGAAAACTATCATCAAGGAGAGAAGTTTTCTTTAGAAAAGTTTAGGGAATTTTTGAGAGACACCCTCCTGCAGGGATGGGGCCTCACCATTATAATACACTAACAGTTGGTTATATCTACAGAATTTTAAACTCTTTTCGTTAAATCAAGCCTCTTTGTGGAAGACTCTGTCAGACCTACTTTCATCTCCTGACTGTCACGCCATTAAGATCCACCTCTAACAATCATCTTCTTCTGCTCTCATCAGCAACACTCAGCTCTACGTCTTTTGCCAGGGTCTGAGTGGCATAATATTTATATTCATTCATGTCAAGAAACTTCCAAATCGATTGCTTGTCTTCTTGTGAGTTTCTCCGGGTTGGAATTCTTTATTTCAACATGTAGGGTAGAGTCCTGCAACGGGTCAGGTACCCGCGGGTCCCCGACGGGTCACCCGCTAAAATGCTCTTTTGCGGGTGAAAAATACATAAATAAAAATAAACGGGTGCGCGGGGTCGGGCTGATATTTTTTTTAGTGTGGGCGGGTAGTTGGTGATTTTTTGTTTTTATGCGTGTGTGTTGTTATGGACATCAGAAATGTTATATTAATCAGGCACTGGGGTCACCTTTGTTGTAGCTTAAAGCCCTGCTGGCAGTGTGGGCTTCCCTCCAAAAAGGCCACAGTCAGTGCATACACGTCTGCTGCAGTGCTAATGGCGCTGTTCGTACTATAGCCTATTACTTGATGTGTTAACGGGACGGGTTGCGGGTTAAATATCAACAGGTCGGGTCGGGTTCGGATTTGAATTGAAGATATCCGCGGGTGACGGGTCGGGTTCGGTAGTCATCCTAACGGATTTGGGCGGGTGCGGGTTGGTAAAACTCGACCCGTGCAGGACTCTAATGTAGGGTATTCCAAAGTTTAAAAATATATACTATATATATATTGCGTAATCAAGTTTTTTTGAAACAACAAAAAAAGAAAAGTTCACACCTGAAGTTTTGGAGGAAATATAAATCTATTGTTGATTAACTTAATACCTAAACCTAATTAAATTTCTTTGGTTTATTCCCTCACCGAGGGCATTGCACTAATCTTAACATTGGTGGATAAGAAACCAAACCTAAAGTAGGTGGATTTTATATTACTTTATTAAACAAATCTGTTTAAGCAAACCTTAAGCAGAGGCGGTGGACTCAGATTTTAGCTTTAAAAAACATACAATGCAGCAATTGACCTCGCCCATTCAGCCACAGTACCTCAGTGTTGCTTTAAATATATTTTTAATTATTTAATGGGACATTTAATCATTATATGTGCATTTTACTATTTAATGGTATGTTTCATATGTGATAATATTTTATAAATAAATACAAAGATAAATAGATAAATCTAATAATTTCATAGTACGTGTATTTATTTAATGACACATTTACCTTTATGTATTTCATGATATATTTTGGCCCTCGATATACCTCAGGGATCACATCACAATAATTGTGAAAACAATCTTGAGGCGCTCCAACTGCTGTTGTGTGACCCCCAAGGGGGGGTCCAAACCCCAGACACCCCAAGTCTCCCGGAAGTTCCGGGAGTCTCCCTATAGATAGTTGTTCACGGATGTCCGCTAGTCCTATAAATTATCCCGGATTTTACTCTATGCAAGGTGGTGTTTTTTTTAATGCGAGTGAGAGAGGGCAGTACAATAATTCGTGCATCATTAGAACTACTGAGATTGCGCAGACAGAGAGCGAGGTGTGGGGAAGAGGTTGCTGGTGAAACCTGTGCAGCGTATCTGTCCAAAGCGATGCTCTGTTCAGTGAGCGTTCCAGGCGACTGGTTGTCAGAGAGCTGATTGGATCCGTCTGATAAGTTTCTCTGGGTTACTCTCTGGTAGTCACCTAGTTACCACTCAAAGCTGTGCATCCTGTGAAACGGCAGAGGTTGAATCCTCGAGTAAAAACTTAAAATGTCAGACTAATTTTACAGCAGAATATATTAAAGTATATCCACCTCTAGTGAAGGTGAGGAACAGAAGCGGATCTAGATCAAATGTACCAGGGGGCAAGGAGGGGGCCAGCGCGTTTCCATGGGGGCACAGAAGAGCATGAAATAAAAAAAACAGGGCAATGATTCAAATATACTAAGAGCGCTGCATGACGTGAAATTTCTTTTCAATTAGGTTAAATAAATATTCTATTTCTTATGAAGTCAATATACATTTATAGTTTAGGACTTTTACATATTTTTGACTTAATTTAAGTTAAAACTACCATTTTCTATAAAATTTAGATTAGAATTCAAGACAAAACTGTTAAATTCATCTGTAAAAATGAGAGCATTTTTTTCCCTATTTGTTGTGGAAAAAAACATTTAGCAGATGAGAACTGGGATCCTATCTCAGTATCTCAGTACCACTGAAGCTATCACCTTATTGTTTTGGAATAATTACTAAAACAGAATTAGTAAAGAAAACAAATGCAATAGATCCAAAGGACCCATCAGTAACCATGTCTGTTCCAGAGCATATCATCATTAGAATTTCTTTTAAGTATTGTGTCTTCAGTACAGGGGCCATAACAGGGGCCATGACATGATCTGCAGGGGCACTGGCCCCCATTGTCCCCTGTCTAGAACCGGCGATGGTGAGGAATGATGACACCACGGCGAGGTGCACCTCTGCTTTAGAGAAACACAAAGAAGAATAAGGAGGAGTATCTGAGAATGAAATTACAGAAACTGTATAAAAAACAAAACCAGTGAGACGAGCTGGAAAACAAGAGCAACAAAAAAAAAAAAGCAGTGTAACCAAAATATACGATTTAAAGAAGATTCTTCCAGTGGATAGTAAAAAACAACTTTAAGCTAGTAAATCAAATGACCAAGTGGATGTAATGTTATTTTTAGATACATTAGTAGGATAAGACAGCAAAACAAATACCAGAAGTAAAAGCTTTACTAATGTTTGCAATTCACTCTTTGTAAAAAATATATATTTGAAGTAGCTGTCAAAAGGAAAAATGACTTTCAGGGAAACACAGCGATCTCTGGGTCAGAGGCTGAAAATGCTCAGCAACTCAGGCTGGTCGGAAATAAAGACCCACAATGCACAAAGATTCATTGCAGACATGCAAACAGGCAGAGATTTCTCTCCCCAAACAGGACGTGGCGTATTTAGTTCAGCAGCAGGCAGTGTTTGTCTGGGCACGTTTTCTTTCTCTTCCATTTGCCTTTAGGTACTGGTTAGAGACGATTTACAAGGCTTGAAACTGTTAACATCACACAGCAGTTTTGTATTCAATTATATAATTATTTGGAGCTTCACAAACACTTGCTACTTTGTGCTGGTCTGTCAGCATGAGGTCCGACTAAAACAGGTGGAAGTTTGGTTTTAATGAAGAAAATGTGCCTAAAGTGAAACAGTATGAATAATCTTTAATCTGATTTAAAAATCATCACCGTCCATTTAAAGGTTTCTGATATGTAGATTAATCATCTGCGCTTTGATGGCAGAGTGTGTTAAAGCTATTTTTGTTTGTTAGGTGGGCTGGCAGCTGAAGAACCTGGTGAACCTGCTGCGTGGGGACCCTGCAGGTGTCACCCTTACACTGAAGAAACGCCCACAGAGCACGCTCACGTCCACTCCCGCTCTGCTCAAAAACATGAGATGGAAACCATTAGCTCTGCAGGTATGGTGGCAGCTTTCAGTTTGTTTTAGCCTGACCGTCTCTGTCATTTCTGTTCTTATTTCTGTGCACCCATATTAAAATGAGAATCACAACATAAATGCATAAAATATAAACCAGGCAGAGGGTTCTGGAGCGGGTAACCTACGAGGTAGCGTACACGTTTTTCAGGAAAACCCCACAGAGTTTGCTTTGTGCTTTGTGTTTTTTTTCTTTAGATATTAGGATTGTTCTCTATCATTCAGATGTGGGATATTTTTAATCACTGGCAAAGCATTAACTAAACAGATTGTTATTGCTAAATTTAAACTTGTGGCTAATTAGCTGAGTGCTCTGGCATCATTCATTTAGATGTCATGATTTCATCCCTAAGTGGCATCTGTTGTCCTACTTCAGCCAATCTAGTTACATTATTAGGACAGCACCACCAGGATGGGTGGGAAGGAGAGGGACAAGCATTAAAGTGGTCCAGGCTTTCTTTGAGTCCCATTCCAGAGAAAAGGTTTTCTCTCCCCTGAGGCCACAAAGTACAGTCATGCTCAGCCTCTTTCCCTTAATGCCGTCTTTCTCCTCTTCTTCTACAAAATTGTTTTTTTTTTTCTCTTGCTGGCAGCTTGAAGGACGGAAGTGAGACAAATAAAATCTGTCAGATATTACACAGGAATAAATGTAGAGGTTAGTAGGTAGAGATTTTCCTCATAACACTTTAAACTCATAATCCTTTCACAACTCAAAACATTAAAAGACAAACTGTCTTTTTGTGTTTTGAGTTGTGAAAAGATCAAGGTGCAATGAATATATTAAATAACTAGTTTAGTTGATTAATAGTCATTAAAGTCAAGGATAAAACCAAGTAATGATTATTACCTAAATTGTTGTAAATGCAATCTGCTTACACACCAAGGTTCTTTAGTCTTTTACTCAGGGTTAGAGTCCTGGACCAGCAGTTAAAACCCACTTGTCTTTCATTAATTTAGTCATTTAAACTATGTTTATCAGCAGAGTTATTAATCACTAACAAAAGAAATCGTCTCTGTTCATTCAACTGTTAATAAAAGAGTGCGTTCAAACAGTCTAAAGGACGTTCAAGTTTTAAGGCTTGTGGGTACGTGCATTTAAGATTGTCCTTTAAAAGAGCAGCAGATAAATGGGAATACCAACTGATGCAGAGATCTTAAATGCAATCAAAACAGTGAAGCTTCACTTGGTTTTACAGTGAAAAATGAACAATGACTCAGGAATTAATTAAAATGCAGCACTGGAGCAAAATGGGTTAGCTCAGATGACATCAGGAGACCCGGACTAAGGAGGGGCTCAGCTGGGACAAAAGAGGCTATAAAACGTGCTAAAATGGCTGCCACCACATATACGCTTGGCCAAAGATCAGGTAGCTTAAAGCAGCAATACTAGCCAATCCACCCTTTCTGTTCAGACAAAGGGTAATAAACAGAGACAGAAACACACAGTGCTGATTGTTCATTGAGCGTTGGCATTCAGTTCAGAACATTTACTTAAAAACCATTAACAGTTGAATTAAAAAGTTCCTTCAGATAAAATACAACACATGCAAAAATATTTATTCTAACCTCATCCTAGCTAAGTAACCAAATAAGCACCAGATAAAAAGTGGGGGAAAAGGAGAGTTACTGTGTGCTGAATCAATGGAAAGGAGGGGACGATATCTGGTTTGGTTCAGTTCTAGAAAACTTCACGTCCAGTTGAACTTTTTCCTGCTTGACCTGGATGACTGAAAATCTTCACAGATATGTTTGGTTGAGTTCCGCTCAGGAACACTGACTTGAATTATTCTGATGTCAAACAATAGGGGGCAAATACTTTCACAAAATTTGCTTTCATAGTTTATAAAGTACTCAATGGACTTGTACCACCGCCATTAATGGAGTTCATAAAACTGAAATCCTCTTCTGGCAATGCCACACTCGGTCTACGACTAGAGGAGACAGTGTAGTGCCCTTCAGATGGACCACCTTTGGCCAGATTGTTCTTTCAGTCAGCAGCTGTAACATCTGGAACAGCATCCCTCTCACTATCAGAGAATCCTCCACTGTTAACACATTCAGAACTCAGTTAAAAAAAAATCAACAATGTGCTCATATATATATATATATATATATATATATATATATATATATATATATATATATATATATATATATATATATATGCGCGCTATCTTTGCATTTGAGCAGTTTTACCTTTTTGTTTTTTCATATTTCTGAATTAGTTATATTCATCATGATTGTATTTGATAATGATTATAGGCGTACATCATCAAATACATAACTGAGAAGCTACTGATGTTTGGCCAAATTATGTCTTATTATTATTGATTTAATCCCAGTTTTAGGAGAACTTCCAGAAAGGTTTGCAAGGAGTTGACAGAGGGGATTATCTTGAGGCTAAATGTTAATACCAAAAGCAACATCAGAATTACAGAGGTTATCTCTGAAGTTTGGTACTTATGGAGCACTTTAGATTTAGATAAGATAAAAAGTGATGATTAAAATCATTCAAAACATTGCAATAATTGGTGAATTTATGTAGCATTCTACCAAAAATTAGAAGTTGCTGTTTTTAATTCCCAGCATAATTTAGTGTCCACGGTTTCAAAATAAAAACTTTAATCCCCCTCTAATGCCATGTTATCCTGCTATGACTGAGCTGACTGCTGGCTCACCCTGAAGTTAGAACATTTCTTGCTGTCATAGGTCATAGAATGTCAATGCTATGACTATTAGGCATTATGCTGCGTCTACGGATTATCAGGGAATTTCGCTTCAGCTGTTTGAATGCATTGCTTTTGGTGGATGTTTTGGAACTATGTTCTTCTGCAGAGCTGCATATTATGTTTGTGCAACTGTAGCGTAATCAGAAAATGGTTTTACAGAAGAAAACTTATTTTGCGCCAGTCTTCTGGAAACTGCCTTTTGTATTTCCTGCTGAAATTTTCTGGTGAGAACTACCTTGTGTGTTAACTTAGCTCTGCATTGGTGGCTGCATGATTATGTAGTGCAGTCCTCAGGAGAAGACTGGCCTCTTTGCTGTGCAGCTTTTGACCTGAACTTTCTTCTATACAGCCAAACTCATGAAGAGGTGATGGCCGTTTGCTTTTCGGTCTGACCTGTCAGCAAGAACCGCTGCCGCTATTCTAAAGCAATCAGTTGCTGATTAGATTGTTAGACGGGTTTCAGTTTGAATCAGTCTCAGCCTCACATATGCTACTGATGCTAGACCGCCATCTTGGCTTTTTATTTTTGATGATGTGGAACAGATCATTCAGTTTTACATGAAAAATACAGTAACCATGTTTTTTGCTACCTTTCTAAACTAGAACTGGTTCCCTCATCGGTGGAAAGAATCCAAGTACTGTGATTTAATAACGCAGTGGTAAAGATATAGTTTATAGTGGTAAAAACAAACAGAAAAAGGTATACATCCAGTCCCTAAAGCAATGACGACGCTGCTCTCTGTCTGTGAACCAGTGTTGCATACGTCCTTTGCTCATTTCACAGCTGAGCTCTGCCGCTCCTCTCTCTGACTAAAATAAACATTCACACACCAACGCAGCTTTTGTAAAGTCCAAATTTTCATTGTGTCATTTGCTGTCCTTTTCTTCTCTGTCCGCCTGTCTCTCTGTCTGTCACACACATCTAAATGCACCCTCTCTCTCACACAAACACACACTGATTCACACACAGCCCATCTTCCCTCAGAGCCCCAGCAGCAGCGTCGCAACGCCCACCAGCACACTAAGCACTCCCTCCAGGCGAGGTAGCTGCGCCCTGCAGGATCTGTACATCCCTCCACCTCCAGCAGAGCCTTACACCCCCAGGTGAGCATGAAGAAGAAACACTGAAGAGTGCAGTCGCTACAGTGGCCTTGCAAGAATTTGTGTTTCATTGTTTTAGGGTCAAACATCTCAGTAAAGCAACCCACAACACTGACCTATTTTTTGCAGAAATAATAAGCAAAAAAAAAGCTGTTTAAAAAGTGCCGTGCAGTACCTATGCTTATCAAAAAAACAGGAAAAAATAAGAAGCAACATTGCTATTTACAGCCAGACCTAACATGATTCACACTTCAGGGAAATCATGTTTTATTGCTTACTATAGTTAAATCGCTATTAACATTTTGAAATGGTCTCATTACTCTGTATTAAATGTGCTCTTTTAAGTGTGAAAAAGTGAATGAAACTATAGATGTACCCATTCTACTTTACCTTTGAGGAAATACCAATTAAGTTTTGTTCTTAGAAACAAACTTCTTGGTTAAATACAAGTTTAAGTCAATTACTTTCTGAATATCTTTGAGCAGAACAGTAAATATTTGGTGTTCAGGATAGAAGAATGAAGATGACCTTTTTTTTCTTTGCAATTAAAAGGTTTGTTGAAAGATGTGGGTATGATTAACTGAATAGCAGTAGACTGATTAGTTGACGGGTAAGAAAGGTGGATAAAGACTGAACAGGATGGTGGCAGGCAGAGGTAGTCTAGGTTGTGACCAGAATCAGAAGCTGTTGAAAACCCAGAGGGGGCAGGGTGATTACAGGAACAGAGGAACACTGGAAAAAGTATAAACTTGCTCAAACTAAAAAAAAAAGATGTCCAGATATCACATCTAAATTATTGGACTTCACAGAATCTGAATTTAGTCACTTGTTATGACCTGATTATATTATGTTGATGTAAACAATAATACTGCACTTGACACAACTTGAAATCTTTGCCCTGTTCCAAATGATTTTCTGAACATTTTAGAACCAAATTAGATTTTTCACATATCATTTGACTTTGCTTCAAAAATAACTTCCATTTCCCAAACTCTATACACCCCAGACAGGTTGCCAGTCCATCACACCAAAGGAGAATTTGGAGAAGCCAATTAACCACTCAAACAATCATGTTTTTGGACTGTGGGAGGAAGCTAGAGTACCCGGAGAGAACCCACACATGCTCAGGGAGAACATGCAGAAAGATCCCAGGCCGGGAATTGAACCCACAATCTTGTTGCTGTAAGGCAGCAGCACTAGCCACTGCGCCACTAACCACTCTAGCATGGTCTGGGATTTAGATTTCAAACAAAAAAAAATTACCTGCAGGCCATGAATACATATATACATATTGAGAGAAATCAAAAACTTTGTTTTGGGTCCTTTGTACGTGTATTTACTTCAGGTTAAATCAAACTGGATGTCTCAAAAAGAATGAGTTACACAATCAAATCAATAATTTTATCTAGTTTAGATTGAAAAGCATTAGTTTGAAAGAACAGTTACATGTTACTTTTTTTCAGTGAAGGCAGGCGGTGCACACAATCACTGGGAATGGACTCATGCAGGCCACAATACAATCAGGCAAAAACTGACTGTGAGAGGCAGGTATAAATAGGTAGAGTAACCACTGGTAGAAATTTGGATGATTACTAGAGAGGCAGGTTTATCTGCTGACTCTAATTAACTTTAAAGCAACTAAACAGAGGCACGCTACATAATTTTTGTATTTTCTTTGGTAGCTAGGTAACATAAACCGAAGCCATTTTTTCATGTAGAATATCATTGTCACTTGGAAGAAACAAAATTTGCGAAAGTGAGACAGGAAAACCAAAAACCTTTATTCTTTTTATATCTATAGTAATATTGATGGGTTATATTAACTTAAGATTCTTATCGATACATTTATCAGCTATTTAGAATGTAAAAACCATTTTGCTATATTGAACCATTATAGTTTGGTTGTTTGGGTCTCCCGAAGGATCCTTATGACACCGGAGATTTCATCTGCCCAACTTTGAGACGTTTTATTTGCTGTAAGGAGATGTGATGAGATGAGTTTTTTCTTCTAGTATGAGGATTTTTTAGACAGTTAAGTCCAATTACTGAAACATTTCAACCTAATAAGCAATCTATACAGCTGGAGACTAGATCCTTTATTCCTGGTGAATATTAAGACTGTTCTTTATTTAAAATATGTAGTTGAATTAAAACCCCAGACATACATGAACTAAGATCCATTTTAACTGAGAGCTCAGTTCGTTCACATTTTTAGCCTCTTTTGAAATCTTGGTTTCTTTTTAAGAGACGACAAGGCAAATCTTACAGACGAGGAGTCTCAGTCGGATGGCCGAACCGCAGAGCGATCCGAGTCACCAAACTCATATCTGGACCAGGAGTGTCGGCGACAATTCCCTCTGGTAGAGGAAGACTCCATACTCTACTGCTATGAGTACGACCAGAATCAGGAGGCCTCGTCAGTACGCAGGGGGAGCACGCCCACCTACGGTAAGAAATCGTGATTGCTACCAGCTCAAAAGTCGCAGAAATAAGCTGTGTGTGGGTTTCTGAGTGTTCTTGAGACATCAGCAGCTGTTTGATGTGTGTGTGTGTGATATTGACATCCCCCTGCGCCTACTTGCTGCAGGCAGGCTCAGGCCCATCTCAATGCCTGTGGAATACAACTGGGTGGGAGATGACGAAGACCTGGCGAAGCTGAGGAGAGAGAGCAGGAGAGGTGAGTGGGAGGCAGTGGGAGAGAGAAAGTAAGGGAGGCAGAGAGGGACATAGGGAAGCTGGGGTGAGGGGGAGGATATCTTATAATACCTGCAACCTCTCAGATCCCTGAGCCAAGAAGTTGAAGCATGAGCTGGACCTGTCAACACTGATAACACGCTGGATATCAGCTCCTGCCTCCTTCTCCTCCATATGTTCAGAATCTATAGCTCCGTTTTTCTCCTTCATCCCCGTCTCTCTCAGTCCTGTCTGGATATAAAAAGTGCACTGTTGCTTTGGCAACGGTTTAACTATATTTTCTTGAGGTTCTTGCATTTCATTGGTGGCTGCTATGCTAGGTGGTTAAAGCTGCATCTCCTTTAAATCTTACCCTGAGAAAGAATTGAGTGACGTGTTAGTGTCCTCTGAGAGAGGTTCTCGCCCCTCTGGGCTTTCCAGACAAAAAAAGTGATGGTGCTATATTTATCTGCTGGAGACCTTTTATACATGTTTTGGGGCCTTTCTGTCTGACAACAGCCTCCTCTCTAGACAGTATAATAATTTGTAGATGATGCAGTGGAGGGTTTTGGAAACATTAGCTGCAGACTGTTTTATATCATTCACACATTGCTCTGTGGTGGCTAAGGTGTTGGGATGGGATTCACTGATTCTCAGTTTAACCTGCTTCCTAATGTTGGCTGGACTTAGTTTTGTTCTTTCAGACAGTAGTCGTCCAGCTTCAGTTCAAAGGCTGATAAATAATGCTATGTTCACACCTAACGCGATTGAAGCAGCAAAAATTGCCTGCTGGTTCATCTTTGATGCTTGTCAACATTAAAATCAAACATCCAGTAAAGTGTCTCCAGATGTGTTTGATTCTTCTGCTGCTCCTGTGTTTAATGGCAGAGAGCGGCTTTGCTATATTTGCTGTGATCAGTGGGTAAAAAGTAGTTTTAATATATTTTAAGTGAGAAAGTCCAGCTGAAAACATCATCTCTGCAGTCAGTTCATCCAGATTACCATCCTGCCTTCAAATATTATTTCTCTGTCTGAGCCGCTCAGACCTCCACATACCGGCGGTGCGCTGTCACTGGGACGCCCCAGCAGCAGCTGCCTCAGGGCTGGTTGCCTCTTGGGGGTTTTCCCCTACTGTTGGTGGCAGCTGGAAGTAGATGTTACCTTTTTTCAGGTATGTCGTACACACTGCAGTTACCAGAATAATAAAAGCAAACATATTTTGCCAGCAGGCTCGATATTTTAGGTTAATTTAGGCGTTAATAAACTGTTTCAGGGGAGTGATCATAGCGCTCTGCATCAGCAGCGCTGTGTTTTTTTCCCTGCCAGCTCTCAGATCAGCTTTTTGATTGGTTGATGTGCCTCAGGTGCTTAGAAACTAATGAGGCATTGGTTCAGCTGCTCAGATGCTTCAGGATGCACTGATCCTGCTGCTCGAAACATGCTGCAGGATCTTTTTATCTGCCTTGATGTGTGTCAACCATTGACTTTGCATCTAAACCAGCTGCTTTTGCTGCTTCAATCGCATGCGGTGTAAACGTAACATAAATGTTAACTTACGTTTAGCTATATTTGGATCCCTATTAGTCACTGTTAGACTGCAGATCATCTTCCGAGTGTCTGACAGGTTACAGTTACACAGTAAAATTACAGTAAATAAATACCATGATAAAAGCAGACTTTAACAGGTAACATACCTTACAAATTATAAACAAATTAAAACAGTCGTGTCATCTAAATCAATCATCATGCTATGTATACTATATAATACATGCTGTTAACCACTGGTGAGCGGTCAGGGTCTCAAGGCTTTCACTGCTGGCCTAAAATCAATCAGAAACACTAACGTTCACAACCTAAACTTTAATTTTCTTCTATCCAACTGTATTAATTTATTCCAAACAATTTATTCTCTTAATTTTGTAGCATTTCTCTTGGCTGCGCTGCTTCCGTTACGTTTATTTAGTTGCTATATTTTTTGTCCAGTCAGATTCAGCCTCTGTTTGTTGCTATGTCAATCAAATCTGCCCAGGACCTTCAGAATCAGCAGTGCTGGCGGATTTTACCTCAACCATTTTAGTGAGGAACATTTTCTTCAACCAATCAGATTTCAGATTTGCCCCACAGGACAAGGGCTCAACCTTATGTTAGCATTTTCTGTCCTCTGATTGGTCAGTTAAAGCAAAATTTTTACAGCCAAGTTAAGGTAGCGACGATCTGTGTTTTAGATTCACCTAAAAAACTTTTCTAGCTTCAATACTAAATGGAGATACTTAGACTTCCTGCACAAAGACAGAAGGATGTGATATATTTTATTTTCATGCTTTATGCTCTATTTTCTCTGGTAATTAGATGCATAATAAATCTGAACGGCTCCTGATGATGTTATCATGAAAGAGCTGTTAATCTATTCTCTAAAACAGGAGCTGGGTCTATTATAATGATGACTTGCACGTTGATATTGTAGCGTGTTTGACAGCAGGTAACTAACTCATGCTTAAACCAAAGCCCAGTGGCAAAGCTCTTTATTTATGCATTAAAAACAACCAGGAAATGCTTGTTCCTTTATAAGCAACTGGTGAAACAGTCTTCTAATGGTGCCAATGTTAACACTTACAGCTGCAACCTGCAGAACATAATGTTAGCTTAGGATGAACAGACTACCAACATAAACAACCCTCTTTAACACAAAACTAGGATAAAAGGGTGATTTCCCCATCTTGACATTGCCCAGCAGCTGTTGAGGCTAACTCAGCCTCGCAGAACATTACAATGGCTGCCTGAGTGACTGGTGGAAAAAAGAAGAAATAGAGCTTGGACTGACTGACACAAAGTACTGACCGTAGCCAGTTCATCAGGACCTGTTATTTTGGCCTACGGTTCAGAATTCATGTTTATCTGAATAAACACTTATTAAACACAAATACATCTCATTGAATATTATTTATTTTCATTAGCAGTTGTTATAGTAGAAAATCTGTCTCAAGCAGGTGGTTGATGCATTTTGGAAACAGGATATGAACCCCTGGTCTAATGCGCCACCTAACGCAACTTACTTTTTCTTATTATGTAGCACAAACATATAATCCTTATCTTATTTTACAATCTTATTTTTCTCTCTTCTGCAAACGGTTGCACTGTAAGAAAACAATTTCCCACAAGGGATTATTAAAGTAAGTAAATTCTGATTCCTGAAGTCCTTTTGCATAATTCAAATGAACCATTTTAATCTAGATTAATCTAGATAAATCCCAAGATTACAGTGAGATTAATCTAGATTAAAAAAAATTGTCTATACCCATCACTAATTTATATATATATATATATATATATATANTATATATATATATATATATATATATATATATATATTTATATATTGAGAAGTGGACTAGATGTGTTTCCCATCCTTATAAGCAAGCCTAGGTGTAATGTCCCACTGAGATGCGCTGAGAAATGGATGCTTTTCTGCCTGTGAACTGGTGAAATATGGGATTTCTTTTACATCAGTTTGACTGGTTGTGTCATAATTTCCTCACACAAATATTTTATACCACTTAACTAAGTCTACTGTTTGCTTAGACAGGTGAGTTTGAAATTGTCGTGGCTTCAGTTAACTGACTTTATTCCCCCAGCAGGCTGACATCCATCACACATGCCTTTTTTACGTGTTCAGTCCAGAGTTGGTTTTTTCTCTTTTCCCTGCAGAGAATTCCCTCCTGCGCTTCCCAAGTGAGGACAAACCCTGTGCAGAGAGCTTCATTTTGGGCCGCAGTCTGAGTCAGAACAGGAGGAAGATGGAGCGAGGGAGCAGCCCCACTCACTACACACTTGTTCCCGCCCTGGAAGTCGCCATGTCCACGTCCAGCTCCGACTCTGCGTCGCTTTACCATGTGAGTCCCTCTCAGAAGAAAGAAGTAGCAATAGAACAACCACCAGGAGCATGATCTGTTATATGCCATAAGTCTATAAACAGATTTATTATTATAATGTTTTTATTTTAAGGTGTTTGAACGCTCCTCGATGCTGACAAGGTCTAAGAAGAAAAAACAAGGTAGAAACAAATTTCTTCTGATTTTACATCCTGTTTAGACAAGCTAAAAGTTTTTTTTTCCTTCTCTGCTTCCCTGTAGCTGCCAGCCCGATGGCTTCCATCAGTAAACGAAGGATTTCCTGCAGGGACCTGGGTCAGGGGGACTGTCAGGGCTGGCTATGGAAGAAGAAGGATGCTAAAACCTATTTTTCCCAGAAGTGGAAGAAGTACTGGTTCATCCTAAAAGACACGTGCCTTTACTGGTACATGAACGAAGAGGTGATCAGGAGGATTGTTTTTATTTCTATAACATTGACGGAGATATTGATTTAAATGATGTTGCTTGGATGTAACTACCTTTGATTGTCTCAGGATGAGAAGGCTGAGGGATTCGTGAGCCTCCCAGAATTCAGGATCGATCGTGCCACTGAATGCAGAAGAAAGTAGTGAGTATAATTTAATATATCATGCTGCGCTGAGATATGATTTTTTTTCTCATAAAGCCATCAGCAGGAAATGATGGCATACATTTTTACATTCTTCCATAAAGCTTTTATATTGTCCTGTTATATTTCTGTCTTTCCAGTTGTGTGCTCGCACTTTTAGATTTGTGTTTCGAATTGAAAAAAGATGTGTAAAAGTGGAGAAAAAATAAAAGCAATTATTGCAGAAGGTTAATGTAGTTACATACAAACACAATGACTCATTTAGAAGTGAAAAATGAGAGCAAGGCGCCCGAAGTCAGAAAGATCTGTTCTGAGAGCAAAAGCTTTATAGGTGCATAGCCATTTTTTATATTTATACACTAGGAGGTGTTCTGTGCAGTGAGCTGAGCTGAGTATAAAGCCGAGCTTCTGAGCGGTGCAGATCAGTTGCTAAAAGAACCAGTTTGTTTTACCAGGATAAACCATCATGCTCTGCCTCACATAACTGCTCACCGATCGGAGGAAGTGGGCATATTATTTTTTGGGCAGGTACGGAGTGAACAGCTTAGGAACCTCCTGTATGATTATTATTATTATTATGAATACCACTTATGTCCATGAGTTGGATGAAGAAATAGCATTTTAAGTGTATTAAAAGCTCGAAAAAGTTGATTAAGCATCATGTAGGTCTGTAAAGTCAGGCTACTTTTAACTCAATAGGATATTCACTTTTTATTCTAAAACGCCCAACAATATATCAAACACCTCAAAGCATGAAGATAAGAGACTTAGACAGATTTTATTTGTCATTTTGTACACACAAGTGTAAACAAAAAGATATTTCGTTAAGAACAGCTCTCTAGACTATTTCATTTTTTAAAGTGCAGCCTTGATAAGGTAAGCAGCAGTGATAAAAACATTTTAATGAAAAACAGTAATGTAAACATATGAGTGTATAGTTAAAGTTCTAACATTCAGGGTTTTTTTTTATATGAACTAAACTTTAAACCAATGAATAAAGGGATATAGTATTGCTAAGAAATTCATGTGTGAGATATTAGCCAGTGCTTATTTCGTAGTGGCAGATTTATATGTTTCCTAATGAAACAGAAATGTTAAAAAGAAAAGTCTGCTTTAGGCCAGCTTTCATATGTTAATGATGCTATACTGCATGACCTTGTTTGTGCTCTCACATATAATTAAACTTCTCTTTCAGTGCTTTCAAGGCTTGCCATCCCAAGATAAAGACCTTTTACTTTGCTGCGGAAAATGTAGATGACATGTCCCGGTGAGTATCCGAGGCTTTGGTAGCCATGCTGCAAACTCCTCCAGTGCTCCATTTCAATCCCTCTCTTGTCCAAGAACTGAACTGCCTCATTAAACCTCCCACTCTCATCAAAATGGGTAGAAAAGAAAGAAATGTAAGCTTTGGAAAAATCACAAAATCATTTACGGTATGCGTCACCAAGTGTTACTCCCCCACAGGTGGCTGAGTCGACTCAGTATGGCAGTTTCAGGATACTCTGAGCAGGAGAAAATACGTCAGGAACAAGGTGAGATTAGTCACAGCCTTTTCATCAAGCTGCAAAGAAAGATGTTTGTTAGGGTTAAAGAGCTGCTAAGATAAAGTTCGGACGTCAGCTGGTGAAAGATGTCAAATTTAATAGGGGTCATAGATGAAGTCTGGTTACACTGCAAAAAAGAAATAATTAAGTCATTTTTCATGAAATGCATGTATTTACCCTTTGTTGTAGAAGGTAAGTAAGACAGTATGCCAATAGAATAAGATGATTTACATTTAAAATAAGAAAAAAAATTATCCATTATCTTATTGAAGTGTATAATATCACAAAAAAGTAAAGTTAATGTTGATTTAATTTTAATGACTGTGATTATTATAGCTTGCTTCATAAACACATGACCCCCGCATCCGATTTTCCAAAAATGTTTTAAGGTTCCACCGTACCTGCTGTCAGTACTTAAACTAATCCGCAAAGTAATTCCACAGCTGGAGACACTTACTGTTGTTGTTATGTTTTATTCTTATCTCCTTATAGGTTGTATCCTTCTTTCTGCTCTTGACTGTTTTGGCAGTTGATCGTGTCTTGATTTATTCATTATCATTAAGTTTTATTTAACTTTCAAATTTTAACTTTGGAACGCTTCCAAAACAAAAAAATCCTTCATCAACCTTTTTTCTCAAAAAGTGGAAGTAATAAAAGGGAATCATTGATTTAATTAACATTAACTTCATTATGCTGTGGAAATGTGCTATATATTTTAGGGGATCCGTTTGGTTTTCACATCCAGCAGGTTATTTCTGCTCCAAGCTGAGGCGGGCTGGTTATTTTTGTCCTTCATATAGCTTAGTGTTGTTTGGCTTCTAACAGGCCGACAGGAAGTAAGGCTATTTAAAGGTGCCTACATGCAAACCCTGCTATGGTGGGTGTGTGAGAACTATTTTGTCTTTGGAGGGGGCGCATTTGGTCATTTTTTCTTTTTATTAGATACATAACACCTCCAGAAGATTTCACAGGGAGTTCTCACACCTTATATCTGTCCATCTTCATATTCAGAGCACCTTTTAAGGACTCTAGTCTTCTCCCAGTCTACAGATGTACTTTGCATGTAGCTTATTTTAACTCTGACTGTAGGCTCTGACATAAGGATGTGATTTTTTGCAGATTACTGGAGTGAGAGTGATCATGAGGACATGGAGATGCCCCCGGTGCCAAAACGGGACAGTCCACCACCACCTTATGACACCTATCCCAGAGCGGCCTCCGTGAGTTTTCTATCAGGTGTTTCAGTAGATGCTGCAGTTGTCCTTCTGTGTGGTACCAACATGTTCATCTGTGTTTGTAGGTAAGCCCCTACCTGGAGCCAAAGCGTAGCCATCTCTCCTCTTCGGACACGTTCCAGTCCCGTTCCTCACATGAGGAGTTCCACTCGGAGCCTCAGGAAAGCAACAGCAACAACAGCATTTCCCCGGGGCCGAAGGCCAGCAGCCACAGGAACTCATGGCAGGACCAGATGGAAGGCAACTCCAGGATGCACTATCTGCAGACCTATCCTGTGGAGGAACCCATGCAGTCTGAGGACAGGGATCAGCTGGCCATGGAGTATCGCAGGCAGTCCACTTTACCGGCGCAGCGCAGCCTGCTGCAGGAGCAGTACAGGGCCCTGCCTCTGCCCCTCAGGGCAAGCATCGACTCCGACGCCGGAGGGAAACCTCGCAGTTTCACGCTCCCCAGGGACAGCGGGCTGCATGCTATCCTCGCTGCTGCTGCCTCGTCGGATCAGAGAGAGACCCAGAACTACCAAATGGACCGAGCCAGGGACACAGGTCAGACTCTCAACGTCTAGACAGTACATTTGACCTTTCATTGACCTCCTGATGCCTGAATTTGCATGTATGCATATCAAAAAACAAACAAAAAAATCTATAGAAATTGAAGTATAAAGGCAATTTGTGACAATAGTTATTATGGTGAATAATAAAATACTGAGACCAAGCAGAAATAAGTGCCTGCAAAAAGTATCTTGGCTATTTGTGTAATACAAAGGGTTTGATGCATATTTGCAACAACAGGCATCAAAAGGTCTAACCCCCAGATTCCACATCCTGTCACTGCTCTGCTCTGCTCACGTACACTGTGCGGAATACTTGTCTGTTATGTTAATCAATGAGAACTGTTGCACATACTCCTCCGAACGTTACTGTCCACGTATGTTCTGGCTGGTTTATGCTCAGAAACTGGGTCGTTTGCGTGTGTTTCGCACTCAAGCAGATACCCCTACCTTCCGCAGACACTCTGCTGCACCTCTCCAAAGCTGTAGGTGACTGCAGACAGTGCCGCAGAAAGGCACTGTCTGGTCAAATCTACATCCAATACTGCACTATGCGTATTTCCTGTTTGGTACCTTACCGGCTTGTTTTGTTTATATGACCGGCGCTGTGGAAACGACTTGTGAAGATGGACCAGCTAGAAGAGCGAGGTACGCGAGAACGCTGGGACCCTTTTTCCACCTGGATCCCCGCTCTTTTTCACCCTCATCTCCCTACGTTGTTGCACAAACTTGCCCCATGTGTTTTTCCACTACCTCACCGCCTAGGCCGTATCTAGACCCACAGCTAGTTCGTGATTGTCCCTCTTGCGTTGTGGCGTGGAATAGCATAGCACAGACCACACTTCAAAATTGGGCATAAATCAAAAATATCTGCGTCATACCTGCGACAAGCTCACTGCAACACAATGCTGTGGGAGTATAACCAGCCCTTTCTAAGTCCTTCACCGTCAAAATATGGAGCCCAGCTATTATTTGCTCTGTTCCAGTCTGGCCAGGTCCACAATGGGCTCTATGCACAGCTCCACTACTTCCTGAATTTAAAGCAGCTCCTTTGTTTCCTGTCTTTCATTACTGGACGAACTGATTAATCCAGGTGTGTCTGGCCAGTTACTTAGGTCATACACACCTGGATTAATCAGTGCATCCAATCATGAAAGACAGGAAACAAAGGAGCTGCTTTAAATTCAGGAAGTAGTGGAGCTGTGCATAGAGCCTATTGCAATCGCACCAAACAGGAAAAAGAATGGCGAAAAGATCCAGTTTGTCAAATTAAAATATAGTAACGACAGCTCGTTAACTACAAATTAGAGCATAATTCTTATATATATTCCCCAAAACTAAAACCGTTTAATTAAAATTTTGGATGCAGACTACTGATACTTCAAAATACCAGGAATTAGTTTTCTCATCTTAAAAAATTATCTTATACAGAGAGGCTTAAAAGTTTTGTCAAATCCAGTCACAACAGCTTCCAAGAGCACCTCTCACAGCTTCAAAAGAAACTTCTCATTGGAGGCATGGATGAAGAGAAGGTGAGATTGGAAGCAGAGAACAAACATAGTTCATAAAAACCAATTTTGTATGATCCTAGTTATCCCTGTTACAAAAATCCACAACAAAAAGAAAATATTTGGGCAAAAGCTGCACATATGATGGATGCTGGTGGGGAACCCTGATCTAAAGTGTCGAAGAATTTGGGAAACTTTCCTTTTATAATAATTTTAAATAAAACTAGTGGTTCAGTTATGGAATATAAGGTATTTGTTTTTAACTTATAAATTAAATAATTAAAAGGTACATCTGAAAACATTAAACTTATCGGCATTATTTTGATATGGGTTTTGAAAAGTGAGTCGCAATATAATTATGTAGATGTTATGATTTTTGTTGTTTACCATTACAGAAAAAAAAGATGTTTTGGCGCTTATTATTTTGCAAATTTACAGCCTTCAATTGGCTATAAAGTAGGTATGAAGTTGAAAAATAATGCTTTTCTATCAATAGAACTAAACAGCAGTTACACTATTCCAGAAAAAAGCCCAAGTGGACAGTACTGTATGATCCCAGGATATTTGCATGAGAAAACGAAAAATCATTATAGCTCTGCGAAAGTAAAGAGTGTGTTGATTAAAGCCTTCAGTCAGTGTGAAGATGACGTGAGGAGCTTCTTGAAATTACAGCTCCTAACGATGTTTATAAAGTATTTTTGCCGCACAAAAGGAGCAAATCCCAGCAACATTTAGCCTTCAGTGGAGCTTCGTCTGTAGGAACGCTGTCGTTGAATCAGTGGCTCTGCGCCATCATCTCTGTGTTCCTGCTCAAGTTGGGTATAGCCGTTGTGTGGATACAGGTTCACACTACTGACTTTTACAAACAAATTAGTTACAGCGCTAGTTACTGGAAAAGTAACATGATTACTGTAACACATCACCCATTAAGGCATTTGTCCCAACACTGATCAGAAAGGGTCAAATAAAAAGGCTATTGTAGATATTTCCAGTAAAAACTTACAAAATGTCTCTTTAACCTAAAAGGCAGACAGACCTGTAACTTCCAGGTCTAGAGCCCCTGAAAGCAACCGAGCTTTTCTGCAACAATAAGAACTAAAGTTCAGGTCAAGTAAAGCCCTTTAAAGCAGGGCTTTCCTAACTTTTCTATGCCACGACCCCCTAGACAGCATTACCGTTTGGGAGTGGACCCCCCCCAGTCCTCCATTTCTAAATTAACAGACATTGCTACAAAAGACGAATCCATTACTAGAAGGTAGCTCTTAGTTTTATCGATATTCACTTTTTGTGATGTTTTTTTAGCATAAGAATATTAACTAACATCTTTTCAACGCTATTGTTTATTCCCACGTAATGCATACAGGTACCAGACCAATGTCATTGTCTGCTTGTAAACATGTTCTGCATTTTGTTTTGATAATCTTAAAGGTTAAAAAAAAAAGCCAGACTCACATGAATATGTTATTAGAAAAGGCCTTTCAGCCAAAGTGGGACTGAAATTTGAGGTTACAAATCTAAACTCAGGTAAAGTTATATTCAATAGTGATGTTTTGAAATTGTACCTTTTTTCACTTGTTCTCCAATTTCTCCGAGGCCCCTTTTCTTGCTCCTTTAGTAAATCACTGCTTTAAAGCGTTTTATAAAAGAGGGGAAAGACAATCTGTGGTGTTTGTATTGGTAGCATATTGGACCCCAGTTAAAGGTCATCAGAGTTCATTCATTCTAGGGTCGACTGTAATGACACGATGCATGCTGATGAAAATATTTTCTAATTATAACAGCAGTGAAATCCTTCAGCTTGATTTGAGTGCACGCGGCCTCATCTCCATTCATCATCAGGGATCCTTTTAAACTGGAGACATTCAGTCAAAGCCAGTGAATGTCAAAGGTTTAATGTTCACTATTATTCCTTTACTGGGTTCGATTTGAAGCTGTCCTGTTTGCCATCTCTACTAAACCTTCAGGGCGTTTGTCTACGGAAGATCAAACTCTGCTTCTTGTTTAAGACTGACAGTCCGCTCTCCTTCTTTCTCTCCGCTCGTTCCCTCTCTTTCCTTTGGCTTTTGATTATGCTTGATCCAGATGCCTTTGTACCCTTTCAGCTCCGGGTGGAAACCGAGGCAAAAAGGGAATCCTTTCAGTCTGGGTTAATATTGAAGTCTGAACAAGATAAAGAAAAACTCCCTGGAGGGGCCCCGGGTTCCTGTCCCCGTTTATGTATCCGTTTCTCCAACGTTTCCCATGGAGATGAGAGGAACGCTAAATTAAATCTTTTACATTTCAAAGGACAGCCCCAAAAACTTACCCCCCCAATTCCAACTAAAAAAAGGGACCTCACAGCAGCATACCTCAGAATGCAGTGTGTCTATCAGACCAGAAGAGAGTGCTGTAAGTTAACAGGAAACAATACGAGTAGTTACGTTTTCAGATATATTACCACCTATTTAGCTCTATGATACAGTAAGTATCCTCTTCACAGTAAGAAGTACAAAGTATGTATGAACAAACTTTTGCCCAGCTCAAATATAAAATGTAACCCCCATTATGTTAAGAAGGAAAAATTTAAAAAAAAATTAAACAGAAATTATTTTTTATCATGCTCTTTGTTCACTAACGTTATCTTAAAACAAATTAGGTTTTCAATGAAGAGCTGAATTAGTTAAGAATGAAGGTGGAGGATTTCCCTGGATTTCATTTAGGGGTTTCAAAGTGATGCCACACTTTTATTTACACTTTTATTTATTTTAACAGTATCAACATTTATGCACCTATTTGTGTCGGTGCTTACTTCTTTTGACTTTATTTATTGTGGAAAATGCATATATTAATTAACATTTGCATCAAACACGGCCGTAAATATGCCAGATTACAGCACAACTGCTAGTTTTCACACACATTAAAAAATCAGTTTGCACAAGCAAAAACATCATAAATCACTTTTCGATATGGACTTTGAAAGTGGGATTTGTTTGTAAGTATCTAGTTGAGTTAGTTCCTTGTACCGACAGCACTGTCTACCCCCCGCTGTTAACCTTCCCATTTTTTTACTTTCAGTTTGATGAGCCAGCGGTGCAGGTCCATTCAAAACTTTAATGAACTGTTTAAACAAACTAAATGTTAAAAGTTTGACAAATCTTATGTATCTATAATACTGCAGTGATTAAATTAGAGTGTTTTTTGTTTTTTTATCCCATCTTTTAGCCACCTTTTTAAAAAAAAGACATTCTCTGATTTGAGCACTGTGCCAGAAGGAAGAGACCAAGAAGATATGCAGACTGCTTTACTCAATATGTGAAAAGATGATGGAGCGCATCAACATCCACGCAGCATTCAGGGTCATAAACAGACTTGACCTGTTTTAAATTTAGCATATTAAAATTCACTTTTTTTTTCTAATTTCCTCAACATGTTCTTGAATGTCAGTGTGGGTTTCAGACTTAAAGGGATCCACGACTAGTTGAACATTTTGGCCTAAAATATAGTCCGTTTTTTTACAGCTGGATCCCTTTAAGCCTGGATACTTAAATTCATCGACTAAATCCATTTTCACACCTCCAGTGAAGAAGTGTTCTTATTAAAATGGCTGTTTAAAAAAAATCATGTGGAAGTTTTCTTTGCATTTAGTTGGAGGCAGGATTTTGTGACCAAGTAGTGAATACTAGTGAATATTATTTGTAAAGTTTTGTAGATTAGGATTATTTTTATTGGGGGTGTAAACAGTCTGCTTCTTTGTGCTGTTCTGTTTTCCAAGGTCTTGGGCGTGAGTGCAGAATGCAAACAGATTCGTTGGTGGATTTGTACCGAGCTCTGGAGCAGACCAGTCTGTCCAGCTCTACTGACCACAGATCAGCTGGTCGGCTTGAGTACAAACGCTCCTTCGTCCGCAGATCTAACGACCCCCTTTTAAACGACAAGCTCCACCGCCTGCGGATCCTGCAGAGCTCACTGAAGGTACTGAGAGAATCCCATTTGTATCCATTTGTGCTGTATTTGCCTACCAGTAATTCATACTTTTTGTTTCCCTGCAGAATGTTCCTCTTCAGGACACAAACCGGTCACTGGGGTTTTTAGGTTAACCCCCCCCCCCCCAGCTTTGCCTCTTGCTTGTGCCTCAGATTTGGAGTCAAAGGCACCAAACACATCTTTAACCTCCTCAGCCGTCCATTGATCAGATTTTTTTTTCTTCTTTCTACTACTTCTCTGAAAAGCAGCAAAAAAAGCAAAAACAATGTCACTTTTTGCCTCTTTTCATCCTCAAGGAGGCAGGAATCAAAACCAATTAATAAACTATCTAAAAGCACTTTTGGCCATTTAAAAGATTAATTTGTAAGCTTTTTAAAATCATCACCTCCATGCATGGCGGCCCCTCCCACCTCTCCCATTTCTGTTGCATTGTTTTAAACCTTTATCCCGGACAGCCGCTCCACGCCTGGCTTCATCGTGCATGTGCATTTGATCCACAGTTACGTTTGTTCTGTGAGTGTACAGGGTGTCGTATATTTAATGCTACATTGCTAAAGCGGTGATCACACCATGTTTTATTATTCTTTGGCTACCTATTTAATCTGTACATCAAGTGCTGTGCCTCAGTGATAGTGAATGTACATTGTACCTTTTTAAAAACAAGAGTTGAGAGAAGATTTAGAGAGAAAGCCATTTCCTCAACAGAGGCACAAACATGTAACGTCTGGCAATAATGAACTATCTCTGTAAATTACCATGGAGCGATAAGAATAGTTGTCTATTTTTGTATGCATGCTGTCTACCTGATTGTTTGTATGGCAGTTTTGTAATTCAAAGTGGGTTTGGTTCAGATAATGCTGGTGTTTTCTCTCTCATCCTTCCACCCACATCACTTTCACACAACCAGTGCGGTGTGTTTTCTCTAGTTGTTATAGACACTGGCCCAGAAATGTGATTTTTTTTTTCTTCCAATTTTAACCATGAAAGATCTAAAAAAAAAAAAAAAAAAAAAAAAAAAAAAAAAAGAAGAAGTATTTAGTATATGTTTAATGGGGAAGCATGCTCTGTAAGACTAAAGTACATTACCATGCCATTTTGAAAAAGACTCATATTGCACACCTGGGCCATACTGTAGCCACTTATTGTTTTTTTTATTGATTAAAGTATGGTACAGGCATAAACGAGGCTCGTTGTTTTATCTTCTTCAGGTAACAGGATGATAATGGATTATATGAAGAAATGTCATTTTAAGGTACACTCATGTCACTCCAAAGCCTTACCTCCTCATACATATAGTAAAAGAAAATATGCTGAGAGTTGGGCGCAGTCTAGGCTGTGGTTGACAGCAGCACACTCGCTCTAACAAAGACATAAACAAGGCAAGTGAAGCAATCCCAGCAATGATTGTTTTTGTGACAGATCAGTTGGATCTCTGACCGTCTTCACAAAAGTCGGAGAAAGAAACGCACACTAGTATTCTGATTTTCATTTATTTAGTAAAACAAGGAAACAGATAACAAACCATTATCCAATTATTTGCACTAAACAAAAATGGAAGAAATAACTGATTAGGGCGCACTCTCAATTATGAAGATTAAAATCACAGAAAGGTCAAATCCAATTAATGACCAGTTGGGAAGTAAGCCATTAGCTGATCTCCATAGCAACCGTTGTCATCACTTGATCTGAAGTCTTTTGGATAAAAGGGTCTGTCTCCTCGCTTAGCTAGTAATATCCATCCAGTTTGCAAGATGTTAACATAAGGGTATTGAACAGGGGTAGGTGAAAATGAAGCAGGCTCCTTCAGTCCCACAGCAAGCACTGCGTCTCAAAGTTAAACTTTTATTTCCATGGATAAGCTGATGCTGTCCTCTACAACATTTTTTCTCCCCCTCGGCCAAGAGAAGTTTTCAGGGTCAGGCTACTTGTGTAACAAACAAACAAAGAAAAATCTTAAGCTCATGATTCTTTTTCTATTTTTGTTTATTGCAAAAAAAAAGGGTTATCCATTTTTTTTTTGCTTTAATTAAACCAAAATCCAAAATCATGAACTGCCTGAATATACAATGACCATGTTGATCTATTGTAATGCATTTTATATTATTGTAAACTTTAATAAAGAGAAAAAAATATTTTCATTTACCATTATGAGGAAATAATAAAATATATTTTCATTTAGCCAACCACTATATGTAGGAGGATCTATTAAGAAGAGAGCAGCTGTCCTTGATAAATTGATATTGCATTCCGGAGTAAGCCAATAGCAAAAATCAGATATGGACAATCCATTTTAACCCAATGAAGGCGCCAAATAAATGGCTTCAGCCAAAAAAGTAGATTTTCAACAAATTTGTTGTAAATTAAAAAATAATGCCTGGGAAATGTAGACAGCTCTTAGAATCTCTATTTATACAATTTATTAAAAAAAGTTGATTTAGGTGTGAGTCTTACTTTAAGAAATGTGATTGAAAACTAGAGCAAGTAGACGTGAAGGGTTTATGTTTTTTCTAGAATGGTAATTTTTTTTTGTCATGGATGTACAGATGCAAAAAAAAGATTGTATCCACAGCCAGTAGAGTATACATGATTTCAATATTAATAGTCAGATGTATTTTATGAAAATGAAATGACAAATAGTGACATAGTGATCCTTTAATTTCAAATTGAATTATTATATTAGATATGACAAGACCTCTAACTAATTAAAGGAGCCTTGTCATATCCCATGACTACAAATTTCTGCGCCCGTAGCCTACTTCAGTTTTATTCAAAGCCTTTCAGATTTTAATATATAGCATACTGATGACCTATATTTTATGTGTTTTAAACTTTGCCTGTCTCGCATCTTAAATATGATTAAGTGTTTTCTGTATTTAGGGTCACCTGACTCGAGGTGTAATATTGATTAAGTACAAAATGAGTAAACAAAGGAATGAATATCCCCACCAGAGCTGGAAAGAGAAAGAGGAAAAGTCGCAGATCAAGTTTAAAAAAAAAAAAAGTTGGAAACCAGGAGGGACGAGATATGAGTAGAGCTTGGAAAACATTTTGACCGTTGTAATACACTGAAGTGGGAACCAACAGGAAGCTGCCAAGTCGATGGATTCATAAGTAAGTTCTTCAAGCAGATTGCAAAGTCTTGCAACAATGTTTGCAAAAAATCTTTTCAGGCTCAGAAAGACAGACACAGCAACACTAAGTAACTTTTGGTCAAAGTATTAACTTAATCTGAGATACACCAAATTCATACACCAAATTCATATTTAGGTCAGTATACAGGACCTCCCCTCCTTAAACCGCCACCTTAACATAGTGAGGTGTTTGCCCGGATGATCCTAGAGGCTATGTTGTTGGGCGCTTAATTGCCGCTGTAGGGTTTCTCAAGGCAAACAGGCTCTGGGTAAATGGGTCAGACAAAGAGCGGTTCAGAAAGCCCCCATGAAGACAAAGAAATTGAGGCATGTTACGTCGCCTTGAGCAGGAACCCCACCCTGGAGCCCCTCCTGGGGATTTCATCATTCTTGCTGGGGGCTTTGACATCCATATGGGAAACAAAGGTTTCATTATGTTACTTTTTTGCAAGTCACAGACTATCCATATTGAACGTCATGTTCAGGCATGGGAATTGTCACTTGGCACCAGGACACCCTAGACTGGAGGTCGATGATTGACTTTGTAATTGTGTCTTCTGATTTTCAGCCACATGTCCTGGACACTCAGGTGGAGAGAGGAGCGGAGCTGTCCCCCAATCACCAGCTGGATACGCTGGAAGAAGAGGAGTCCAGACAGACTTGGCATACCCAACCAAGTAGTGAGGGTCTGCTGGGAATGTCTGGTGAAGCCCTCGGTCAGGGAAATGTTCAGTAACTTGAAAACTTCATATTTTATTTACCTAAGTTAAAATAAAATATGAATCTAAGAAATTATTTTCTTATATTAAATTATATTTGACAGTCCCTTTAATTGTGATCATTAAATGTGCCTTTTGTATAGCACTATTTTTATCAAATCAGAAATGTAAGGAAGCAAGCCTCTTTTTCAATCTTCTGTTTTTGAAGGATGCAATTCAAAACTGGACCCAGAAGTGGAACTTCTATATGAGCGATGAGAACAGCAACTTTTAAACAGAGCGGGCACGAGGAGAAATGGGCTTGTGCATGCTCTCGATATTTGGTACAGCATTGTTGTTGTGATTTTATGTTCTTTTCAATTCCCAGCCAGCTTAGGATTTATATTGCTGATACTTTAAGATGATTATTGCCCTCCCCTGTAGGGGAGGTATATAAAAAGATGTAACCAGAGTGAAATTCATGCTAAAACTAATCTGAGTTTAGACGTATGAGTCTGAGCGGCATGTAAGTGCACAGAGCAGGAAAATAACAGCTTTATATTTGTTCTCTTGTGAGAGACAGTCATGTACTTCATACCTGCTCACCAATAACTTCTCAGCACAGCGGGTCTAGTTTAGGTCCTTTGAGATCAAAACATGCCCAATGAAACATTACATCATCTTAGCAGATTAGTTTGTGGTTTATTTACTGAACTACTAATCCTAACCTTAGACACAATAATTATAGTAATTAAAATTAAATCATCTGTCACTGAGGGTCGTCTCTTTTATATTAGAAACAGAGTTTATTAACACTTTAACATTTTTTATATGTTTATATAAAAATGTTGTATATTAACAAAAAAATGTAGACCTAAAATGTAAATCTAAGATGTAAAATGCAGCTCCCTGGAAATACATCAGACATCTTGGTCCAGAAAAGTGTATTTCTAGAAACATCAAAGATATTGCACAGAAATCTCAAGCTCCCAGGCTTCTGGTAGAGGACTCAAGCTTGGAGGAATAAAGGGAGACCCCCTGCGGTATGAAGGACCAGCTCTACTATATTTAATAAACAGAAACAGGGGTGGAGGAAACTCACTTTGGGAAACAGAAAACTTTTTCTGATTTCAGCTTTAGAAAAGTTTGAGGTTTCAGTAAACCTGAAACGGACCACAGGTCTTCTAGTTCCAGCCTACTCTGTCCACCAAGAACTAGAAGCAAACATGTAGAAGCAGCTTCTATGCTCCACTGATCTGGAACAAACTCCCAGAAGACTGGAAAAGAGGTGAAAGCCTGAGTTCTTCTAGGTCAAAGTTAAAAACCCATTAGTTTAGAGCTGCCTTTGACTGTTAAAGTTAATTGAGGTATGATAGGTTTAAGTTTGTGGTCCAACTGTTTATTAGCTTTACTACCTGATTTTATCTTGTTTTTTTTTATCCTTATTTGCTTTTATTTTGCTTAAATTTTATCTTTTCATTCAGTAAAGCACTTTGAATCTTCTTTGTACTGAATTGTGCTATATAAAAAAAAACCTTGCATTTCCTTAATTAAACTGCCTTGAAATTGGTCAACAATATTCTGGACCATAAAAAAGGTTAAAAGTAATGAACTTTCAGCCCTTTTCCACTGATTCCACTTATTAAAGTTGTTTACAAAAGGAATATTTTTTGTTTCATTAAATTCAAATGAAATTTTATGCAAAAAGTTAAAAAGGCTTAAAACAGAAAACTCTGATCCATATTATTGCATTCTTAACTGCATATCATATTATAATATAATAAATGCAAACTTTTTTTACCCCTCGGCTTTTCATTGAAGGAAAGTTGAACAAACTTGACCCTATTGTTAACAAGTCACGCTGGGACAAACTTGGGCATTTAAATACCTGTTCATCACTTTAGTTCACCATTAAGTAATTTTCCACCAAAACCCCTCAATGCTTAAGAGCAAATGCATCCAGGCCAAATTATAAATGAGTGACCATTAGTCACTGTGTGCCATTATTCCTTTAGAAACGAATTAACACAACTGGGACGCCTATTAGGACAATACCTGGTGAATTCGGATAAGTCTGGAGACAACCATTAATGATATCCCTTTAAAAAAATACTGATGCAACACAGATGAAACTCTCTCTAAGGCCATTGACCCTTAGGTTGTGTCAAATTCTTATCAAATTGGATTTCACAAATTAGACTGTTTTTGCAACATCTGTGTTGGATTAAGTTACAGTTTACGAACAATCCGCTCTCGTTAGGGGTCAAAAATGTATCTTGATGTGTTTATTTCCCTTTGATTTAAGGAGGAAAGACAATTTGTAGTTGGATTAAAATGATTAATGTTTACAATTAATAGAAAAAAAACATCTCTGTTTTCTTATTTCAAGTGCATATAATCTAATTATCCTACTTTAAGAGCAGAAACACTCATTCCTTTGGTAGGTCAAGGGTCGGTTTCATGAAACAGGTTTACCGAATACGTTTCTAAACCTGAAAACTGGGAAACTCAGCCTTTTCCGTTTCACCAAGAGAGTTTGTTCAATCTCGAAATTAATCCAGCTCAATTCAGAATTAAGGATTTGAATCTGAGTTTGTTAAACCTGCTTTGTGAAACGGACCACAGCCTATTTACCTGCTCAAATTAAGCTGCAGTTCTTATTATAAAAAATATTTTTTTAGATCTGTTATTTCATTTTAGCTCTAAATCTATTTTTTATGATAATATGGAATCATAAGATGTGAGAGTGCTGCTGATTTGTTCCTTGAACCAATTTAATATTTGGTTAAGACAATTTCCTTTAACAATTATTTAGAAATAATGAGTTACTTTAAAGTTCAGCCATACTAAGATAAGATCTCAGTTTTTGTCTGTTAGATCTGAAGCCCACCCAACCATTTAATGTATGTATTCATTTATGCATATATCAATATTCAGAACCTCAAATGATTAAAGATATAGTGGACATTTTCTTTCTCTGGAAGTTCATCTTAAAAGGCCTCCGGTTCTGCCAGAGGTTTCTTACCAATGGGGAGTTTTTCCTCTCCACTGTCGCTTCATGCTTGCTCATCATGGACAGGTTCTCTCAGCCTGTGTTACCCAAGCTGGACTTCCATCTTCCAGGTCCCTGAGTGAAGCTCTAGTATCAGCTCATGCAATCAACTGGATCTCCCCATAAAGCTCAGCAGACCGTCTCGCTAACCAGCCGTCTACAGACTGACCAACTTCATCTATCTCCATTCCACCACCAGTTTCAGGCCTGGGGGGGACACAGCCCTATTCTTTACTCCTGTTTATGCATATCTATTAAAATTTAGCACTATGTTTCCTGCTGAGGTCTGAGCGCCAAATACAAAGTAATTGTATCAATAAATTTCTCCTAATTGTCTTTTCTCTTCATGTGAGTTTTTCAGATTGAATTGTAATTTAGCAGGAGTAAACATGGGTGTATATTTAATAGCGAGATCTTAAGGGGAAATTTAACCTGTCTTCCCTGATTTATTTGGAAAATATTTGTTTTCACTCATTTTCCTGTTAGTACAGTGTAGATTAATTTAAAATAGACGTTTCAATAAGCCTTTGCGTCCTAATCAGCCTCATTCATTCCACCTGCTCTCTTTAATCAGATTTCCCCTCCAGCTTTGAATATTTAAGCTGGTCAGTTTCATTTTTCACTGTTTTCCTCTTTGCAATGATGATTTCCATATCTGGATGTAAGCTTTATTTTTCTTCAACTTACAAGGCTGCCTCTGTCAGCACTATGTTCAACTCTCCTTCAGTAACTTGTGGAGAGTCCATGATATAAAGAGAGGAAAAAAAACACTACAGAGTCCTGCAGGATATTTTGATAAAAAATTTAAAAAATCCTGTTCATAGTTTACCATGAAAACAACATCTACTGGATGTTGTTGATGTGTCCTGTGTCGATGGCACAAGTTTTTTTAAGATTGAAAACATAAGGTACCAGATTTAGCTTCTTAGATACATTTACCTCCAAAAAATGTGATGAAATATAAGCCTAATCAGGCTGCTAGAAGCAGACTTGGAGTAACGAACAGGCTTGTGTTGTACCTTTTTTCAACCATTATTTACACAATACAGTCAAGGGGCCACATTGAACCATTTCTGTTTTTTTTTTAGTCTAAAAATAGTTTAAAATATATAAATTTAACCGTAAGAACTATCTGAGGCCATAACCCAGAAATATGCTCTACCTCCTGTTGAACACATAAAATCATATAAATAATCTATGGAGGCTCATCTTTGTAATGTAACAGGGATACTTTATGGCTCATTCTTGGTGATCTTTAGCTTTTTCTCTAACAGGACAACATGCCGATCGATTTAATGTGAATAATGACACTTTTTTGGAAAGCAATGTGGACTCTTTCACAGAAGTTTCAGCTGCAGTGAGAGTTTTTAAGGCCATGCCAATTTCCAAAAAGAAGGGAAGCTTGTGTCCTCCAGGATGCGAGAGCCACTAAGAATGTGCATGAGTTTCAAATCAGATTTAACTGCATTTTTTTTGGAAGGGGGATGGGGTACATTTCAGTATCTTGTCCCATGACAGCACTTGGATCACGGGTGTAAAACGCTGATGAAGTTTTCTTGATGTAATTTAGAGAGGTATGTTCTCTAAAGGCTTCTTGTGAAGCTCTAATACAAAAATCTGGTGACCAGTTTGCTGCTTCATATTAACTTCCCTCCTGCTTTCTGGGTAAAACTGCACAGATCCAGGACAAACCATCATTCTGGAGCAACGCTGTCAAACATAACCATGCTCTCCTATCGTATAGCAGCCTTCTTTATCTTAGTGCTCTTACTTCTTCATGGTGAGTTTTGTTTTTGCAGATCCTCATAGTTCTCGGCTCATCTGTGGACTTTTAGGATGTTTTTCTTTTTATTGCAAAGACTCATAGAAAATTGCTGGGTTTTGTTCACAGTTGTTGAAAATGAAGCAGCATCATTTCCTTGGTCCTGTCCCAGCCTCAGCGGAGTGTGCAGGAAGGTTTGCCTTCCAACAGAGCTGTTCTTTGGACCTCTGGGCTGTGGCAAAGGCTTCTTGTGAGTATCGTTCTATAGATGCTTTATGTGAAAGCTCATATATTATAGTAGAAGGAATTCAATCTGTTTTATTTTTCCTTTCTTAGGTGCTGTGTTTCTCATTTTTTATGAGGAGGACAGGTTTGATCTGCAGTGATCCAGTCACACTAAAAGATGCTCCATGCATTAAAGATAGAGAGAAGCAGGCAAAACGCTTTGTTTGGCTTTTTAACAGGTGGACTTTGTCACTTTTTAATCAACTGCTCTTGTTTTGTTGCTGTTGTTGCTCATTTTGATCTGACATTAATGTTGTTTTGAATGAAATATGCTAAGCTTTTTTATTTTTTATTTTAATTTTTTAAAATTTAGTTTTTGTGGGTTTTTTTTAATTACAAACGTGTTTTGACATAAGTTATCAAAGTCGTTTCTTTCTTTCAGTCCTTATATCTAGTAAAAGCGTCACATGTATGGAGTGCATTTTGTTCCATCATTGTTGCAAAGAACATGAAAAAAATTCCATCCAAAAATGAAAGTAGGAAAGACATATTGATATAAAAAGGCTTTGAAAGGATCTTGTCTGTTTTCTGGAATAATAAATTTTTTATAAATTTTTTCCATATTTTTTTTATATTATTTTAATACGATTTCTCTATTTCAGAATGAGTGTAATGAATTATATTCTTTTCTAATTTTGTTTTAAAGATTTCATTTCACTTCTTGGGAGCACTTTCCTCTGGAGCAAGGACCGAAACCGCATTCCTATCGGTCTGCATTCATGTTGGCAAAATTTTTAGTGTTTTGTTTTGAGCTTGAAGAGAACAGAATGTGATCTATAAAACAATTAAGAAAGAATGCACTTTCTAAAACTCTAAATTTGAAAAAACAAAATTTGTAAAAATATAATCAGAGAAAATAAAACTGCTCTCAAAAGCCCATTTTGAGTCAGAAATATTTCAAAGGTTCAGTTCTTGATTGCATTTTTTTTTTTTTTTTTTTTCAAAATTTGATTAGGATTTACACCAATAATGGAACAAAATTGATGCCACACAAGGTAGCCTGGTATCGCACAACTGATGAGCAGAAGGAAGGCTATACTCTTTAAAGGTCCCAGTCCATCACAAACCAACACTGGGATGAGATCACCAAACATTTATGTTTTTAGATGCTCTAGAGAACCCAGAAAAAAATTACACTTTACAAAAAAAGACCCAAACCAGGATTCAATCCTTCAGACTTTTTTTGCTGCAAGTTACAATTTTTCTTGAATGTTTTGTGGAACGTTCCCACATTTTTCAAATGAAAATTTTGCAAAAATCATGAAAACTGTGTTTGGTGTTTTTTCTTTTTTAAATTGTGTTTTAGGATTAGATGTAGAGATGAGAGCAGGAATTATGTTTATATTACATGGGTGAGAGGCAGCTGCATAGAGCTTGGAATCCAGAGGTTCTGAGTTCAAGCCCCACTCCCACAGACTGCCACTCTGAGTCTCTGAGCAAGACCCTTAAGCCCACAAATCGCACCATGCGCCACACGGTGGCAGCCCACTGCTCCACAAGTGGATGGGTTAAGAGGCCTAGGATTTCCTTCTTCATTTCTAAAATATAGTTAAAATCAGAAATAATGCATTTCTTACATCAAGGCTGGACTATTTATTTCTTTACAATCAGTAAGTCCACAAAACATAGTTAAATGCTTTAAGCTTATCAAACGCTGCAGCAAAGGTTTTGATAATAATCATATAGAGAAATTTTTTTTTTCTAGCATCCTTGGTTCCTTCTTAAATCCAAAATCCCCCAACAAGTTTCCCTCTTATATACAAAACGATCATCAACGATCTAATTGTCAATTATGTTCCTAATGGAACACTTTCAAACTGCATGTTTAGTGGTTCACAGGCAGATCTTTTTTGTTTTTAGGCTTATCTCCTGTTTGTCAACACCAGGTTTTAGCATGTGAGGCAAACACCCTGCCTAAGACTAGATTTAAAACTTTCTGCATTAGGAAATTTTCTTAAATAGTACAAATAAAATGGCCTTCACTCAATCTGCGTATTGGATCTGAAGAGGAGAAACACAAACCAACCCTCGGACATGCATACCATCTGCATTCTAATATGTTCTCCCAAGAATACATGGTGCACATTCTCTTAATACCACAGTTGTTTACAAGTTGTGTCAAATAACAATAGCCCCACAGATGACAGATACCTGGGTGCCTTCACTTTAAGCCTGGATGAAACCTTCTTAAACTCTCCTTATAACTATGAGTGCTAAAACAGGAGCTTGAACCTAAAACACAGATCTCACATGTAAGTCTCTTTGTATTTCCTCATTTTGTTGACATCCCAGTGGGATTAAAAGAGCTGACTGTGCACAAATCAGTCTACAGTTGTAAGGATTGAACACTATAAAAAAAATGTTAGTAAAAAACCTACTTTCTAACTGTTCTGTGAAACTATCCTGAGCTATATCTATAGAAATGCTGTTATAGATTTAGGCTGCTGAAGGACATGATGACCCCTTTTCTTCTACTGTTTTCCAATTTTTTGCATTACTTGCAATTAATTAAACGTTTTGCTTTTTCCTCATGCTGATTCCATCCTGTTCACACGATGAAACCACTAAAGAAGGACTACTTTAGAATCAGAATCAGACGGTGAAGACAAAATAGATATGTATACAGAATACAGAATCTATACCATATAAAATATACAATATATAGTATAAAGCTATATACACAGTAGACTGTATGTTAATGTAACATAGGAGATGCAACATTGGTTTAGCTTCTAGGTCCTGAATGGACCTTCTATTAACTTCTTTCTTTTAAATCATATAGAAAGTGCTTTTGGACTAATGCATCTCTGTCATTTGTGTTTCTGCTCTTTCTTCTAAAATCCCCAGTCGGTCATGGTAGAAACCCATTAAGCTTGATTATGTCAGAGCTTGAGGAGTTTAGAATAATCAGAGTGCAAGCAGAGCTCTGAAATGAAGATAATTTTACTAAAAATAAACCTATAACAAAACATTTAAGAAGAAAAGGGGCAAAATGAAAACAGAGCAGAAAATGGTGCATATTGGCTGGATTTCACAAGGAGCGTGCTACAGCTGACTGTTTAGTAAATGTGAGAGGAAGAGCTGAGAACAGAGGAAGTAAGTGAGGCAATCAGAGGAGAAGTGAGAACAGCTAGATTTTTTTCCAGGTCTAGATCAGTGTTTCCTAACCGGGGATACCCGTACCTCTAGTGGTTTAAATGCACTGCAAGTGGTACGTGAAAATATTTTATTTCTTAGATAGTAAAATAAAATAGCTTTTATCAAACAAAAAGTAAGTTTTTCTCATTATGTTTGAGTTCACCTTCAGTTGTGACACACATCCAAACCAAGCAGAGGAACAGACTGGATGTAGAGAACAGTCTGGTATCAGCTGAACCATCGGAGCTCATCAAAGCAGCTCAGGTGTTTTGATGAAAACAAAGTAACACTAATTAAGTTAGTCTGATTATATTTTTTGTTCAGCATTTTGTTCCCAATTAATCAGGATTAAATGTGCTTATAAGGGAGTTACTCAGAGAAGCTCCAGTTTAATAAATCTGGGTTTATAATAGGATTTTATTTAGTATTTATTTCAATTCCTTACTAACTTCTTGGCAAAATATAAATTTTGTTTTATTTTGAGATGGAAAGCATAAAAAAATAAAAACTTTTAATGCTCAAATTAAAAGATTACGTAAAACAGTCTTTATTTCAGTTAGTGTGCGTTGCATTTTTGGACAATCATCAACACTTTTGACTGAGAGGGGAACTCCTGGTAACACAAAACCCTCAGTTGCTTTAAATCCAGATTAAAGCATATTTGTCGAGAGGGACCGCTGACTGAGATAGTGAACCATTATTAGTTACGTTTCCAGTCTAATATTCATTCCACTTTCTCAATCATTTTATCATTAAGCCCCCTTTTTTATCTGCCACATTTCTTTTTCACTATTCGTGTTGCTCTATATTACTGTTTTGGTTTTTTTTCACACACAGCACTGCTTTGGATTTGGAATAGTCTTACCTTTGAAATGTGCCATAGAAATAAACTTGTCTTGCCTTAGTTGTGCTTGACCACTCTGAGACCCAGAAGAGCTGTTATAAAATTTCTTAATCTGCTTCCTTAGCTTTACACATATTTTCCTTGGTCATACTGTATCTAAATCTCCAAAATCCATGAAATACACAGTTATATTTAAGATATTTACTTTCTAAAGGACATAAAGCAAACATTAACCAAATAATGTTGGGAAAACATGTCAAAGATAATTTGGTGGTAACTTTAAGCAGACATTTATAGAAATATTACAACATGCTACCTTTGCATTAATGTTGTTTTTAGTTGCTTTCCAACAAAGGAAGAATTAATAATCGTGCAAGAAAGATGCGGGATGTACACTGTGGCGTTATACCTGACAATCTTGTTATGCTCTGCTCCATCCATTTAAAATGAATAAAAATAAGATAAGATAGAAATAAAATGTTTGGGGGAGTCAATAAACAGTTTCTCTTTTCAAAAGACCCATTTAAATCCGGCTGACAGTAAACAAAATCAATGCTAATAAGCAGCACCTTTTTGCAGATGACACCCATTACTTGTTTTTCACATGCTAAAGGGGGACCACAAATCTAACGACTGATCGTTGGTGAAATTTAACTCTGTAAAGGGTTAGAACTTCCTTACCTCATTGTTTATCACTCCCTTTAACCTCATTTCAAGGCCCTCTGTTCAAAATGCAGCCCATCTTTATTGCATGAGATATAACCGTTAAGTCTTTAAACGTTTTCCATGGAGAATAATATTCACATGCCATGAAATTTGTTTTGCTCCCATATAAAATAAATTTGCTGCAAATGCCCCTTTTCTAGTGATTGTCTATTTAGCTTCAGTTTCACTCAGTTTAGCTCCACTGCTTTCACTATACACTCTGAAAATGGATGAGAGTTGCAGGAAACAAAGTTCATGCAAAGGTTGTGATTTTTCAAAAACAAACTTGGTGTTAAAACTTGAAACCCCTCGTTCAGACTCTGACCCATCTGAACGGGTATGCATATTTTGGAGAGAGAAGGACCAGTTCTACAGCGGAACTGGTCCCTGCTGACCCCAGTCTAGAACCACACATGGCAATAAGACTTCTTACTTTTCTGTAATAATACAGAATGTGATGAGATAGCTTAAAGATAAAGTAACTAAATATATTGCATTGTAATGTCGATTGCATTTATGATTCAGTAAAGAAATTTTAACCTTAATGTTGACAAAGACAGTTGATAAAGATGGTGTTAAAAGAAAAATGACATTAAATATTCTGTATAGAGAGGCTAACCAGATGTCTCTTTGCAGGTGGCCACTCTGGTTTGGAAATAGAGTAGATTATTTTGAGAATAGTTACTTTCACACAGAACCTTCCCCGGTTGAGCAGTCATATTTTTATGCAATTTTCCTAAAATAATATAATAGAATATTTCACGTGTCATGCTGGTGATACAAGATACAAGATATCTGTCTAAAAAGCTAAAGCAAGGAGGTGAAACTGTTGCATGAGGTTTGAGTCAACCTTATTTTCGCTCGGTTTTTGTCAACACCTTTAAAACCGATCTTTCTCTGTATGTGCCTGTGGAAACTATCACTTCCTCTGCGCTGCATCTGTGGTTAAGGTTCCTATGAAGTACAACCCAGGATCAAATGTGATCTATTTTTTTCATGCTACATGCACACATTTGATAAAAATTTTGAACTGAATGCTAACATCTGAAATAAAAATTTTCCTCCAAACTAGTTTTGTGAAATTGAAATTCCACACTGTGGGACCATAGAACCATTGCTTATCTTATCTTCTATTTAAGAATTTAAACAATTAAGCAAACAATTATGAGCCTCCTGGGTGTCTAAAACAAGATTTTCCTTAAAATTAGAAAATGCTGGCAGGTGAGTATTTGAAAAAAATATTTATTTATTTATTTATTTATTTATTTATTTATTTATTTATTTATTTATTTATTTATTTATTTATTTATTTATTTGATAATAAAGGTTTCAAACAGCATTCTCATATCGCACCAGCTGGTGGCGGTAGTGAGTTTTCAGTCGTTTGCAAGTTAACAGCCAGCAAAACACAGCAACGTTCAAGAAGAAGACGAAAACGGTAGCAAACAAACAAATCCTAGCAGAAAACAGCGAATTTAGCAGGAGAAAAGTGGAGGTTTTATCTCCGCCGGGTTTTCGTTGGATAGATTAGTTCTTGTTTTTAACGAAATATTTGTATACGGGCCTTAAAAGGGAGAGAACAAATGAACCTGTTATCTAACATTTGCTAACTCTAGCCAAGCGTCGGCTAGCCTCAAGTTAATCCTTTTCGTGTGTTTTATTTTCTGTTGGAAGTGTATTTATAAGATTATAAACGGTTTGAACTGTATAGCAAGAACTGCCCGCTTAATTAAATGATTAGTTAAACGTCTGGAGTTTCGATTTCTTCCAACTGAGTTCAGATATAAACAGAGAAATCCGGTAAGTGTCTCAGTAAAATGTCACATAAACATTTTGGCTCAGCGTCATTTAACTTATGTGCCTTTAACAGAAGGTGTTTCTGTAATTCAGCAGTTTACTGTTTTTTTTATTGTTGTTGTTTTTTTTAGTGGAAAAGAAGAATCATTACATTTCTATTAGTGTCAGATCATGATACTGCCTTTATAAGTAGATAAACAAATGGTTAAAGCAGCTGAAGTTCCAGTTAAATTTAATAGGTTTTGTTTGGAAGTTAGTTTATTTATTTTTTTTGTACATGTGAACAACACATCACTAACCTTTGGCTAAACATTCTTTCTGGCAAATGTAGGTCAAAACCATGTATGACAGGTGGAAAGTGCTTTCCTCCTTATCTTTGCTGTGATTCTTATGTAGATCTTTGTCTCCACTATTTCATAAAAGGTTTATTTGCAGGGTCGATTATCCTGAAATTAATCATTTATATTATTTTGGGGTAACTCTGTAAAGGGGTCTAAACATTAACCACACATTTTTACTATCCAAAAATGAGGAATAAGTTCCCTACTGCTTTACTTTGTGTCTTTCTACGGCCTGCATGTAATTTAAGAAAATAGAAAAATGCAGCTCGTACAGACACCCAAAAAGATGACCCCCACAGCTGTGGTTTTTTAGTCCCAAATGCCCTTTGTCATTTAATTTGAAACAAAAGAAATGTAAAACAAATTGCATTAAAGTTTGCATTTTAAAAGGCAGACCTCAATCCCTGCTAAACCTCTGCATGCTGTTTGCCATTTTTAATGTTTATTTGCATATCTCTGAATTACCATCACTAAACAACCTGAATTTACTGTTTGCCTTCAAATGTTAATGTTGATCGTAATCATCAGCACTCATTTCCATTTCAACTACTGGGAGGAATCCTTGGTGAATTTTAAAAAAGGAGAGAAATTCTTAGAGACAAATGTCTGAAAAGTAGAAATTTTGAGCTGCCTTAAATTCTGTAAACAAAAGCTAATATTGACTTTTTTTTTAGTTTAAGCACCTTTGACCTAAACAAACTGCTTTCTAAAAACCACAGCCTTCTCTATTTTTATTTCTTTTGTTTGTTTATAACCAGACATCTGGTTCAAGCTATAGTAGATAGAGATCTGAAGATATATATTTTTATCGTTATTATACTGATTATTTAGATTTCAGGCAAAAATAGTTCAGCCGTAGCAGAAAGCAATGCTTGAATCTTAAAATAAAATCAGATCATTGTCTTGGATATAACACGAATTTTCTACAAAGTAATGAAATGGACATATATTTCAGGTAGCAAAGCAAGTTATTGATTAATGAATTATTCAAAATTTGGTCGATCTTATCTATAAGCAGCATTTGTGTAGCCTGTATTAAACCCGGACTTGAAATAAACAAAAAAACTATTTGTTACACATTTTTAAATGTATTCATAAAATGTTGCAAAACCGGAACCTATTAGGTTATTGACTCTGAAGAAAATGTGTTTATATAAAACTATAAATAAAATGCAGACTATGTTGCTCTGAAACGCTATCAGGGTTATTTGCATCTAGTTTCAATGAAGTGGATAACTCTGACATAGCTCTCTGTGTTTTTAGTTTGATCTGGTGGGAAAGACTTTGTGCTGTTAGCAGAGCATTTCAGCTGGTGGTTCCGGTTGCTCTCAGAACATTAACTCAACACATTGAAGTGCATTAAACCACAAAAGCGTTTCCTGTCTCCCGTACTTGTTGCATATTTTCTTTCTATCATGTTCAAGTTTTTTTTTTTTTTTTATCTAATGTCCTCCATTTTTCTGTTATTGCATCCTCTCCTCTCCAGAGTTCTGCTGCTCCTCAATGCTACGTGACTAAATAGGCTTATTTAGGTGTTACCTTATGGTGTTTATCCAGTGTTTATATTTACAATCAGAACCACATAAAGTTAACTTATTCTTGTTGTCATTAAACAGTGGTGATAATGCTGGACAAGACTCTGGATCCATTCATTTATCTCCCACAGTTTTTGCATTGCTTCTATTGCAAATACCTCTGAACCTCAGTCTAGGAATGAACAACAGCGCCCTCCAATGGACAGCAGTAACATTACAAAACTCCAAAAAATTCAATTAATAGTATTGAGGAAATCTTTATGTAATAAACCATTAACTGACAATTAATCACTAGTCCATTATAAGTTTGCATCCCTAATTTGAGATTTCCTACTTTGCTTTTTGCAACTAAAGAAGGGCTGCGTTGGTCAAATCAAGCACGTTTGAGGTCAGACCTTATTTTCATTGTAGTATGTGTTCTAATAAAAAGCTCTGTTAAGGCTTAAGCAGGAATGTGTATTGATTTGGATAAAAACTTTTTGAATTTGAATTTTGTTAAATTATGTTTTGGAAAATTGAAAAAGTTGCCATGTCACTAACCTTTATTGTAATTTTGGCATTTTTGCTTTTCAATGCAAATGTTTCTCTAAAGCAGTCCATGCAGCCTAAAGTAAAAGATACAACTTTTTACTCTGATGTCATTCAGAAATTTGCCTGTGCAAATTTTCAATAATCTATGTGCCAACCACAAAACCAGAATATATAAGAGGCAGTGAGACTTTTGCTTGTTTTTTCATGAAAAAGTTTTGACAGCTATCTAGGAGTTTTTGTCAGTTCTGGCATCTCTCACTAGTGCCACCTGTATTTGGGGCACTGACGTTCTTGCACACATGGAGGCCCATTCTTTTAGACACATTCCAGGTCAGATTTAAATCGGTGACCCGGTCGCTGGAGTCTGTTGGTTTTGTTTAGTGTAGGTTGTCTACATGGCCATCTAGATCTTGATTAGCCTTCTTATGTAATCACTTTGGGATGATTTTTTTTTAGATGGGTTTTTTGAGTTGGCAGATGAAACAGCAATCCTCCCTCTCTGTTTGATCTCGGTTTTTCTCTTTCAACAAAAATGGCTTCCTTTACCTCTTTCAGCTGTTCTTGAGGTGCAGATGTACTGCTGAATCTGCTGTTTTCAAAATGTCAGAATGACCTAATTATATATAAATGTAAATCCCTTTCTTGTCCCACAATGGGGAAATTCACTCTCTGCATTTAACCCATCCCTTTCGGGAACAGTGGGCTGCCGCTGTGTAGCTCGGGGAGCAGTGTGGGGTTAAGGGTCTTGCTCAGAGGCCCATAGTGGAGGCTGTGGGGATCGAACCGGGTATTTGAATCCTTCTCAGAGCACAAGTGCACTGCTGTAACCACCAACACTCCCCAAAATAAAGTGAAGGGGAAAAATATGATTGTGGTCACGAACCCGTAACTTGCGTAGCAACTTCACAGTTTCTTAACCTGCTGAGCTACAGATTCAAACATA
>NW_015151214.1:0-2244 GCF_000732505.1 Cyprinodon variegatus
TATAAATGTTTTAAATCAGGTTGGGTCCAGATTAGCCAGACCGCAGTCCGCTAATCCGTGACCTCGGTGTAGAATGAGTGTTTTTGTGATTTTGAGGAGAGAAATTAATTCCTGTAATGTTTTTGTTTTAGAGACAAATAAATAATCAATTTCAATTGATTATTTTCACATACACACACTAATGTAATCAAACTGTCTCGATGAGTCACTCCTTGTATTTAAATCCTCTGTCCTTTACGAATGCAAACCTGACAGAATGGGCTTTGACTTATTATTGTCCTTCACTGTTTCTTATAAAAGGACTTAATAAAATGGCTGCAAACTAATTTATTTGCTGCAATAGCTGCTGGTCAGCCAACTTAGAGAACAACACAGATCTTTTCTGCTGCTAATGCCGCTCCGTGTCAGTCACTGCTTTTTCCCTTCAGCTTACCTGTCATCCAGCTCAGCAGTTCTTTACATCTATGAGTGTTTTCATAAAGAAACGCGGATCTGTGGGACATCTACTCACTAAACTAGAATAAACTATAAGAGCTGCTTCTTCTGATTGGCCTTGTGTTCACATGAACTCAGCAGGACATTAGATTGCCAATAAAAATAATAATAATAATGGAAAGATTTTATTAAATAATACCAAATGCTTAAAAAACAATGTTTTCCATATTAAGGTGAGGATCAGCATTTTCTCTTGCCTGGTCCTTGACCACATTTCCCTTTTCGGTTTATATTTTTTTCTGAAGTGGAAGAAAAGCATTCTAAGCTGCAGTCTGTTGATATTTTCTCCAGCGTATACAGGAGTATGACTGATCGATGGAACAGTGGTTTAGTTATGGACAGCTGCTGAAGTTTTCATGGATTCAGATACAGCCATGCCTTTGTGTTGGACAGCGAGTTTTACTTGTTAAATGAGGAAGTTATGTCCCCTTGAAGGCAGTTGCGCCTCGGGACTTCCCTTCCGGTTCTTTTCCTGGAAGCAAGTTATTTACTACTCTTAACTCAAACTGGGTAAAACCATATAAAAAGGACTATAAAACAGGAGTAAAAAAGTAACAGAGTTTATTCCAGATCAGGTCGTTACAGGACAGAGAAAATGCTTGGAGGTTGCACAGCTGTGGGCTCAAAAATCACGTCCGCGAGCGTCCGGCAAAGATTGGGCCCCGAACAAGGTCATCACCTGCTTCTTATAGCTCATGTGTCTAGGTGTTGCATCAAGTGGATGCTTAGCTGTCTGTATCAGAAACTGACACGCCATCCATGCCCTGACCTGTATGCATCTTGCCTCTATGCCTCAGGATTACAGATATGTCTCCTCAGTCCGGCTGCAAGATGTGCCCATATTCTGTGTATCTTTAAAAGACAAGAAGGCTGTCCTATTTAGATGACCTCCTTCCACACAGTGACATCCACAATGTGAAGGAAGGCCTTTTATTCTCTCTAATCTGGCTAACAAAGTAACAATGCACATGATGTATAAAGAATAAACCTGTCATACTTCAACCCCTATAAGGAAGGCATTGTTCTATGTAAGGTTTCTAAGGATCCTGAGTTGCTTTCAAAGAGGCTGAAAACTGTCCGACGACATCAGGAGAAGATGGAGAACTTCATGGCATCTCTATTGGGATCAAGTCATCAGCACTTTAAAGGTTTACTGTCATATAATATAAATCCACAAAAAAGACCAAAACCCATTTAATCCTAATAAAAAAGGTTGTGTTGATATAAATATTTTGAGCCTAAATAGAATCCCAGCATGGGGCACAATGGTAGACATAGCGCCATCTGTTGGTTTTAGAAGGAAATATCAGAAATTCAGACGGCTACAGTTGATGCAGGTACTTAATAAAGCCTGTTAATAAAATCTTTTTTGCAATACCTCTTGGTAAAGCGAAAGCTTGGTGTTATTAAAGTAAAAGTCCGCTCATATTAAGAATTTAAACTTCTGAAAGTACTTATATAAATATAATATAAAATTATTACAATGAATGATCAGTGTTTTTAATGCAGAGTAATTTTCATGTGACTGTGTTTTACTGGAGGCATCCATGTTTGTCAAAGAACACTACTGCCACCTACTGGTTTGTGACGTCACGGTGCGGTATCGGCTGTTGATCAAGTCCCAGTGCTGTATCTGGTTGTTATGGTTTAATCAAGAGCTCAGACCCACATGCAGAGAAACCAATTCAGAGATACCAGGGGGAATGTTTAACAGATTCATTGAAGAGATAATGCTGAATGCTGTTTCTG
>NW_015151214.1:5218-7469 GCF_000732505.1 Cyprinodon variegatus
AAAAGAAAACAGATTTTTAGGACAGTATAGTATAATAATTTTTTTACAGAAATTTTCTAAATTTTGAGATAATATAATCTGATAAAGAGAACATTTATATACATGTTTAAGCCAGAAGGATTTGACATTTAAATATGATTTCCCTATTGCATGTTATATTTTTGGGAGGGAAAAAACCCCTCAAACATTTAACCCCTATAAATACTATAGAATTATCAGACATGTATTTGTAATTCAGTCTTTATGTAAAATATTGGAATTACATGTAAGAAGTAATCACCACAACAATGTAATAAATACATGTATATTACATGTACATCGTCAATTTAGCACTTTTGGCTCATCTGTATTAGTTTTCCATTAACACATTCATTTTTTTTGTGATGGATTTGTATAATATGTGATATTACATGATTTATAGACATATTTATATATATATATATGCAATGTGATGGGCCTATTTTTATTATTCTAAGCTAAAATAATCAAAGTGATGAATTTATCTTTATTTTAAAAGTCTTAAGTCCACCTCAAAATAAGAACATCATCGTTGTTCGATGCTGCGGCGCACAGATTGTTTACATTGTGACCGGTCAAAATAGGGAGTACCAATATGGCGTAATTTGGACCCCGTACTACCAACGGGCAATCAGCAATCCAGTGAATAAATCAAGACCAGTGGTTCCGACCACCTCCAGTTCAGCAAACATGATGGGAAACATCAAAGATTGTGAAGTATAGAATAAAACATGCAATAAAACAAGTTTTATGAAAACTTTGTACATGTTTTTATTTTCCTAACAGATCATTAATTGAATCTGTCCAGCTCAGCTGGGAGATGTGAGTCATGTTTACCGAATGTTAAATTTATTTAAAAAAAAAAGGAGAAGAAGAAGAAAGACAGCTTCCCTAGAAAGATGGAGGGAAGTGCTCTGACAGAAGCAGGGAGGTGAAAGGGGATGGATGGTGTTGAAATGAGGTGCAGATAAAAGGAGCAGACAGCGAAGTGGACACTTGGGCCATGTGCAGAGCTTCAAATCTCAAATATGTTTGACATCGCTGCTGCTGAGCCAGGGAAGATTTTTTTCTTTTCCTCCCCATGTTGCCAAACCAAACATGAAACACATGTCCACCTTATCATATCTGCGGAATACACGAGTGGAAACACGGAGAAGACGGATGAGCCCAGAAACAAAACAGTGTGAGACATGGAGATGTGTTGCTTGTTATATTTAAAACATCTAAAACTGAAAAAAATGTTGCCTCTTTTTTGGACTGAATCCGACGGTTCAAACAGGAGCGTAAGACGGCCTCCTGGTAACAAGCATCTCGTCCAATTTTTACTCATCTCTCATTCACTGATATCTCACAGTCTTCCTTATCCGACCGCTGATCAGTCTCTCTGAAACGCTACAGAATCTTTTCCCCAACAGGCCGCCGCCGCCGCCGCCCTCTCCTCACGTTAGCGTCTGGTAGGAGGAGAACATGCGGAGCATTTGAGGCCTGTGCACATCCATTAGTGACCTGTGCTTTTGTAGTAAGGTCATCAGCTGGGGGAAAAAAAGCAGCTCCACGTTCCAGATGACGCCTCGGTACATTTGGAGGCAATTTTCATTGGAAATCTGAAATATAGTCCTGAAAACTTGCCTCTGTCCTCGCTGGAGTAGAGCTGAGCAAATGCTATCTTTTTCTACTGCTCTACTCTATCAGTGGGAAGGGAAGTAAAAGAACACGGTGAAGAAAAACATAGGCACTAAGTTAGCATGGACGAAAGGTGCAAACGAACCGCAAATGCATAATGTGCAGAAAATACAAAAAAAGCCTTAAAAAAAACAAGAGAACTGCTATAGACCAGTGAGGGATCTGCACAAACCAGCCAGAAAACCACTGAAAATGTATTAAATTAATTTATTTACAAAAAAAAAAAAAAAAATGTCATGGTGTTACAAAGTTCAGACCCGAATGCAGAAAACTGAACAGAGAGACCAAGGAAAATGTTTAACGGGTTTTATTGAAGAAGATAAACAGAGGGAGCAGTGTTGCTCTGAACACTGCTCAACCGGAACTGTAAAGTGAGGGGAAGACACAGCGGTTAGTTCAGGCTCTGTGGGGAATTTGACTCGTGAACTTGGAGAAGAGGTTTTGGTTGCCGTTTCCAGAGAAGTTGTTGTATCCTTGACTCCTGCCTTTGTGCCGTGGTTCCAGTGTTTGTCTGATTCGGTGGAGGGCGGAACAGGGTTTACCCAGAATG
>NW_015151214.1:9824-11802 GCF_000732505.1 Cyprinodon variegatus
AGTACGTCATATGCTTCGTTGATCTGATTGGTTTATTTGGCCCGTCTATCACCAACATAGGCCAATCAGCTAACCAGTATTTTCGCCCTGTGCTTCCCCCCTATAGTAGCATGTGTGTTTCCGCTACATGCTGCACTGTAGTGCAGTGCAAATAATATTACAGCAACAATACAAAGATCAACTCACAAAGCATAAACGAAATAGGCTGTAGAGGATAAACAGGCCGTTTATTATTTCCTTTATCATATGCTTTGAGTGTTGATCTTTGTATTGTTGCTGTAATATTATTTATATTTGCTGCACATCTGTGCATTTCCAACCTTTGTTGAACATAACAAAGGGAAAAGGTCTTCACATTTTTAAGTATTTATTTATTTATTTATTTATATGTTTTTCCATGTAAAACTGGTCTTCTCCAAACAGCTCAAACCTTCTGTGACTGGATGGAGTCTACAAACATCAGCCTGGAGGCTGTTTCTTAACTTTTTTAATGGATTGATGTCTGGATTTGATTCAGAATTGACTACAGAAATGTCTTTACATTTATTTTTAGTTTTATTGTTAGATTTATTTTTTGGATTTAGAAAAAGTTTTTTTTTTTTTTCTTTTAGTTTTTTGTTTTTTTCTCAAATTAAAATTTTCAAAACAACTTTTTTCAGATTTCATGTTTTCAAAGTTTCTATTTAAAATCATACCATCTATACCTTCTTTAGATTCAACCATTAAAATAATTGTTTGTATTAATAATTTATTTAGATTGTGAAATGAACCATTTAATTATCAAAAAAGGTTTTAAAATGAAAATAATTACATCGCTGCATTTATGGCATAAATAAATAAAAAATGAAATATTTTACAGGTATTTTTCTGGGTTGCCAGGTTGACAGGCTAAATTGACATTCTGTCATAGAAGAATTTACCAAAAACAACATTCGTTTCACAGATTTGCGTTGCTTTTGCTGTTAATAAACCTCTTGCTGTTTTAACCTCATTGTGTGATTTTTTTTTTTTTTCCCACACAGGAATCTGCTCTGACTGAATGTTTGGGGTTGTAGGAGGGTGAACCTCCACCTCAGGCTAAAATCCTTTGCAGTCACTAATAGAGATCCTTCTTCTGTTTTCCTTATTTTTTTTATTCTCTAACAGCTTGGATTCATTTTCTCTCCATTCTTCCTTCAAAGTAAGACACGTTGATTTTCAAATGAAATACTAAACTTACTTTTATTTTAATAGAAGGTTCCTCAGCCCATTAAATGATCTCTGACATGTTCAGGAGCGAAGCTACGTTCAGACTGTAAGCAGCAGAAGCAGCAGAAGGAGCTGGTTTTCATGCAAAGTCAATGGTTGACATGCATCAAGGTGCAGCAAAAGGTCCTGCAGCGCGTCATGAGCTTCTGAGTATCTTAGTATCGTGATGCACTTCAGAAGCAGCAGTTGCTTTGAAAAATTGAAATTTTGCTGCTGGACACGCCACATCAACCAATCAGAGAAGCTGATCTGGGAGCTGGCAGGGAGTCAGACACAGCCCTGCTGATGCAGAGCGCTATGATCACTCCTCTGAAACACTTTATTAACGCCTAAATTAACTTAAAGTCATAGGGAAGTCATATTTAAATGTAAAATCATTCTGGCTTAAACTTGTTTATAAATGTACTCTTTATCAGATATTGTCCAGAAATTTAGAAAATTTCTATCTTTCTGTCTTAAAAACAGTTTGGTTTTTTCCCCCGTTATCTTCTGCAGGCCAGTTAGTTCTACGTCAGACTGAACAACTAAATTCGGCCAATCATATGTCAACGCTCATCTGTCAATCAAATTTTTTCGGTCATAGCAAATCCGAATCCTTTCCTTTCCCATTGAGTTGCGTCCCAGTGTTCACGGGGATGGACGTCTGTGTCTTCAGCAGGCGTAGAGCTAACAGAACTGGCAGCGTTGCGAGGCAAGGGCTCAAACATGTACGGCTGGAAGCCTTCTACAC
>NW_015151214.1:12169-14975 GCF_000732505.1 Cyprinodon variegatus
CAACCAAACTTGCTTGCGAACCTTCCGCCATAACAATCTTGATGAACGACCAATCACATTCACTTTATTCACTCGTGTAAAATCGTGCACCACTCGGGAGAATTCGGAAATGCAACAATTGGAACGGCCGCTTCCCGACGAATTTAAAACTGCGGATCAATGAAGAAACTGAGCTCAACTCCTGCAGAGCTGAAATAGTGATCTAATGAAGCCCCATCTTCTAGTAGAAGCTCTTACTGCTGCTAGCTAACAAGCTAACTGGAGCTAGCATTATTTGTCCCTCCTCCAGGGGCTATATTTAGAGCTCCCCCTACAGGTTTGGTGGGAGAAAATTATAGCCCAGTGCATTTTATAATGAGGTGCCTCTATAGTACGGAAAATACGGTATATATTATGATCAAACATTCATTAACTAAATAAACTGGAACTAGTTCAGTTATAGCCCAATGGAATTTCCCATTGGGAACCTACTAGCACTAAGTTGCTAACTGGTTAGCAAGTTGCATGTGAACCTTCCACCACAACAATCCCGCCCCCTTGATAATCGACCAATTACATTCACTTTATTCACTCATGTAAAGTCGGGCCCCTCGGGAGAATTCGGAAATGCAACGGTTGGAACAGCCGCTTCCCTACGACGTTAAAATGTAGAAACCAGCAGAATATGTTCGATTTTATTATTCTGGTGCCTGCAGTTTGGATTAAGAATGTGAGAAACGCCTTTCCATCATGAACAGTAGCGGAAAACCGCAAAGAGGCGACCGCTGCTGCTGGGGATTCCCAGTTACAGCGCACCGCCGGTATGTGGGGGTCTGAGCGGCTCCGACAGAGAAATAATCTTTGAAGGCAGGATGGTAATCTGGATGAACTGACTGCACAGACAAATTCTCAGTTGGGCTTCTTCACTTAAAAATATTAAAACTACTTTTTACCCACTCATCACAGCAAATATGGCAGCCATTGTTCCAGGCAAAGAAAGGATAGCGTAGCTCTGCCCAACGCGCATCAGACCCACTTTTAGACCGTACAGCTAGAGCAGCAAAGATACTTTAGCTGTGTGTCAGAACTAAAGTTGTACAAGCATCAGAAATGAATTAGCACACAAGTTTTTGCTGCTTCTGCTGAATGCGGTCTGAACGTAGCATTAGCAACGCAGCATCAGTCGCCATCTTACCAGATGTTTCTGCGTTTCTGCTCATAAAGGACTGACTCTGGCTTCTCCCCAAAACTCAACGATCTTTGCTTCATAACTTTCTGAAGACGACGACCTCATAGATAGTTTTGTTCCATTATTGCTTCAAATTAAGAACGCATTTTATGGTTTTTAAGTTACTTTGCTGTTTTCTCAAATTTCATTTTAGATAAATTATTTTAGTTTTTTCCCATTTTTTCCCAAAAATCTTTTAATAGATTTTAAATTCTCTTTTTTTCCTTCAATTTCTCTTTTTCAAATTGTTATATACTAATTTATCTTTTTCTAGCTGCGTTGCAACAACTGCTGAGTGCTAGTAGGAATTCTAATCCGCCATTTTGTCGGAGCAGTCATTTATTATGAGTGGTGTTGAAGTGTTATACCGAACATTCACGTTATAACAGACTAATCGTTTTCTTTCATTACTTCTTTTATTTTCTGCTACAGAATACAACGTTCTCGCTGTCTTATTTTAAGTTCTGTGTACTCTATCAATCCTGGTTTCATTTATACAGTTTTTAGAAAATATCTGTATATATTTAGGGGTGAGTCAACCTTTAAGAATGTGCAAAGAAGTAAATATATTTAAATATTCCAATGTACCTTTTAGCTGTTTTTGAGGATTTATTGCCTTAAATCCAAAAGGAATCCTCAAGAGTTTTGACTTCCACTTTGCTTGCAGCTTCTGTGAGAAACAAAGACCATCAGCTGCTCTCTTCAAGGCTATGACCTTTGACCCCATACTGAGACACTTGTGATATCCAACACATGAGTCTAACCGCATGATATTGACTAAGGCTTATTGTGGTGCGACAGGCTTGAATCGGCTGAGCGTAATATTCTCCAATAAGCTTCGCAGAGCTGCCATCGAGTCATCAAAATATACACAAGCATAGAGCGCAGAGGCGGGAACCTTAACGATCTGTGTTCTCTGAAAACACCAACGCTCCCCGTTCTTTATTTGGATAGCTTCACAGTGGGATCTCTGATTATTTTTTCCTATAAGTGCCCAGCTGTAATCAAATCCTAACTGAAATATTGACTTTGCCGCCTGTACCTCTCTGCAGACCGTTCTCCCTCTGCCCGCCCTGACTTCCCCGCTATGCAGGGATTTTAGGGAAGATTAAGGAAAGCTATGCAAATGACACAACTCCTGCAGAGTCAGGCAAAAGGTTAGACCCTAAAGAAGAGAAGCCGGGAGTCTAGAGTAAAGAGAAGAAAGTAGGAGAAGCTGAAATAAAGATCATGTCCTTGGGAATTTCCCCTTGGAAATCTGTGGATTATCCCAGTAGTTTTAATGAAAGTTGTCAGGATTAGGGAATGCTGGAATCCTGCAAAGCCTGCGCCGGAGTAAAGACGGGGACAGAGCCCCGGGGGGGCAGAGAGAGGGAGAGGAAACATGGAAACTATTAAACTAGATTTTCTAATTGGAGATAAGGGTTTTGGTACAGAGGCTCAGAAACAGGAGCTTTGATGTGGTTTGGGATGAACAGATTACAAGATGGATGAGTCGTCGATGAAGAGATACAATAAAGACTTCCTGATGAAAAAGTCCTTCTACAGTGGGAAAAAAAACGGGACCAAACACCGTAAAAAATGTCAGGTTTATGTGAC
>NW_015151214.1:16405-17694 GCF_000732505.1 Cyprinodon variegatus
TAGGCCTAATTAAAAACGCACCAAAAGCTTGGAAAGCGGATATCTGGGCACATTTCGGATTTTACGAAGTCAATGGGATTTTGATGCATCGCAATGCATCGCAATGCATCATAGAATCGAATTGAATCGAATCGTTACCTGGTGAATCGTAATCGAATCATGAGGGTAGTGCCAATGCACACCCCTAATATTTCGGCCATGTTTCATTCAAGTATTCCTGTTCCTGTTGATTGGGAGCTGTTGTTTGTTTTGAATGATTAAAAGAGAAGAAATAAAGTTTAAAATGTTGATGCTTTGTTCCGATGCATTTTAAATGGCAGTTTTTGGCAACAAATGTAGGCCTACGATATTGTGTTAAGAACGTCAGCCACAGCCCTCAACATAATGACTTCACGTGTTTTCCAACCCAGCCATCGGCCCCCCTCGCTTGAAACAGCTTCCAGCGCTCCTGGTCAGATGTATCGTAAAAATAAAAATAAAATCAGAAGAATATGATAAAGGAAAAAATGGGCTTTAAACAGCTTTTTTGGTAACTTTCCGGACTCTATATCAAGAATTGTAAAAATAACTAAGATTCCAGACTTTATCCCTGCTACTATGGACACAGGGTTTGAGAAATGGACGAAAGGGGGACTGGTATTTATAGAACAGCTTTTTAAAGGGTCAACAATGAAATCTTTTGAACAAATTCAACGGGAATTTAACTTACAAAAAATTATTTTTACAGATATCTGCAGCTCAGACATTACCTTCAGAATCATAGTGAATGGCGGAAAATCTCCACAGATATGACCAAGACGGAAGAAATTCTATTATCAATAGCAAAAGGTGAATCAAAAAAAGCCATGATCTCAAAACTATACAAAAGCCTACAATATGAATCCAATATCAATAATAAGAGGACTAAGCAGAAATGGGAATTAGAGGCTAATATAATAATAGTAGATGAGGACTGGGAAGAAACATTCAGCTCTGGACACAAATTAACCAACAGCCCAACATGGAGGGAATTTGACTGGAAAGTCAAGATGCGTTACTTTAGGTCTCCAATTATTACATCTAAATATGGGGGGACATCTTGGCTATGCTGGAGAAACTGTGGAAAGGTGGGGGATTTTACTCATATATTTTGGGATTGTCCAAAGGTGGTAAAGTTTTGGAAAATCCCAAAATATATGAGTAAAATCCCCCACCTTTCCACAGTTTTTCCAGCATAGCCAAGATGTCCCCCCATATTTAGATGTCCACATTGGAGACCTAAAGTAACGCATCTTGACTTTCCAGTCAAA
>NW_015151214.1:19369-20855 GCF_000732505.1 Cyprinodon variegatus
AGAAACTCAGAAGCTGATCAAATATCGGGTTAAAAATCGGTGGGATGGGGGCGATGTCCGATATTCAGTTTTAAGGCCGATACCGATAGGGGGCAGATTATATCGTGCATCCCTAGTAGGAACGATACATGCTTTCACGTAAGAGTCTCCAAAAGCCGCCAGTGACACCGTAAAAAGTTGCCAGATTTGTCACTAGTCGCTTTCTTGAAAAATAGTCGCTGGAGGGATCGGAAAAGTCGCTAAATATAGCGACAAAGTCGCTGAGTTGGCAACATCGCGAGAACGGACAAAGTTCCCAGATGTTGTTCCCGCCCCTCTCTCTTTACCCAGCATGCATCACAGCAGACTTGTCCGTTCTCCAGACTGACAGCTGTCCCAGCATGCACTGCAGCAGCTTCCAGGTTAGCGCTCACAGAGCTCAGAGTATCAGGTTAAAAGTTCTCTTTTCTGTTGCTGTTGTTCAATAAAAGTACGTTTCAGATCATTTGAGGCGAGAATATTATACTTTAAGCTTCAATATATGGAACATTTACCAATTTAATGCGTAATTTAAAAAAGTTCCAATGTTGAGAGGACCGTGGCAACCAGTGGAGTTCCAAGGCTAACAGCAGCCGGGGCTAACGTTAGCCGATACCGCACCGTTACGTCACAAACCAGTAGGTGGCAGTAGTGTTCTTTGACAAACATGGAAGAACATTCAAATTAAAATTACTCTGAATTAAAAATACTTCTTATTTATTGAACAGTCTGTAATAATTTCAGATTTAAAGTACTTTCAGAAGTTTTTATCCTGAATATGAGCGCACTTTTCCTTTAAAACACAGATTTCTTTCCTCTTGCTATGCAATGGCTCTTGGACAGAAGACTGGCATCGTATCAGGCATACTGATTAGGCACGCCATCACCTATTCCACCCGCCGCTCCCGCCGCCGCTCTCATCCCGCCTCCCTCCGATATGAGGCGGTCACCTCGGTGTCGGCCGTGATGGCTAAGTGGGAGCTTGAGCACTTCCTTAATCAATCTGGATAATAGAGTGGGTCTCAGCAGCCGCACACACCACTCACAGACCTGCCAGCTCTCATTCTGAGTTATTCTCTTAGTTCATGGAGGCCTTGAGCTGTCTTTCACACGCAGCCGACAAGGAGGTAAACAAATTTAACACCTCTATGAGGATAGACATGCACTGGCAGAAAAAAAGCACATCAAGAACAGATTAGAACAGCGGTGCGTGGATCTGCAAACACACAGAAACTGATGAATCGCTTGCAGCCTGGAAACACGTCGCTCTCCCAGGGAGATATAAGCAGACAGCTGGGAATGTCACACATGAACTCTCCACCAGGGAACCCAGAAAGAGGAAGATGAGGGTGAATACCTCGATAAGCTCCGCCTAAACTATGTAGTCCTCCGAGACTCTGCATTTTCAAACATGTCTGTCAGTTAGAAGCAACTATTAACCCTTTAGAGCAGGGGTTTTCAATGTTTT
>NW_015151214.1:22709-24457 GCF_000732505.1 Cyprinodon variegatus
GAAACAGAGTTTTATGGGGCCCCCAGGAACTTGAGGCCCTAGGCAGCTGCCTAGTATTGCCTAATGGTAAATAACCCCCCTGTATAAACCTAAATGAAATTGTTAACCAGGCTTATTAACTTTTTAAATTAACTTTTTAACTTTTCAATTAGCTCTTTATCTTTTTTTCTTGACTTGCTAACTTTTTTTCCAACTTATTTTCCAGTAGGTACTATGTCATTGAAGGGCTCATCTGATTGGTCTAATGCCAAAATAAGATGTAGAGCCATGTGGCAGGATCTTTTCTGAATGGCTGGATATAGATCTTGTGCTTCTAGATCTCACTGAGGGACGGGAGGAATCCATTTATAAGGGGTATGCAAGTTATTAAAAGCAGTAACTTGCCCTATAGAAGGTTTTAATGATTGATGAATGAAAACCTACACGGTGCCATTCCTGATGCATCAAATGAAGACGCTACCCAGACCGGGCCGATCGCCACCATCCAACCCGGACATCAATCTGTCCATCTGCCCAGTTTCCTCAACATACATCTCCTTCTTGGTCTGCCTGTCAGTCTGCTCACATCAGCCAACTCGTACCATTTCCAGTTTTTTTTCTTCTCTATTGTTTCATCTCCATCGCTCATCTCACCCGCTGACCCTCTCCAAATGGCCTCAAGATGTTGCTGCCACTCATTTGCATTCAGTTAGGTCTCAAGTAAACACGTCGACCAAGAAAACCTTAGTCTTAGTCTTAGTAATGCCGACCATATTTCTGCATATGAGTCCAAAGGAGTTGGCTGACCGAAAACTGACTTTATTTTAATGTCCGACTTGGAGCGGATTTTGGCATCAAAGTGAGTTTAGCAATGCTTTATTAAGCTATAGAGGTCCGTAATGTTTTCAGGGTCCGTCTTTCATAATTTAATAAGTCACCAAAAAGAGAGCAGCTGGTTTAGATAAGTTATTATAAACCAAACTAATTTGCAGGCTTCATTGTGATTGATCCCATCTCTCTGAAATAAGCCAGCCAAAGAGCTGTCTGTCCGTCCACATCGTCCTTACTTACATTTTTCTCAAATTTTTTTAAGGTTTTCTTGCTGCATTTGAACAAAATCCGTTGTAACTAGAAACTTCTTTTTAAAATACTCCTAAGTTTAACACAAGCTGTGAGGCCTCCGTCCCCCACTCCTGTGTACCTGGTGACATCGTCATGCTGGGTTAATCCTGGTTTATACTTACAAACCAGGTCATCTGTGTGTGTGTCATGCTATGTTCACAACTAGAGTAGCAGAAGCAGTTAGTTCACAAGCAAAAGTGCAGAAGCGGCACGTCACGAGCTTCAGAAACAGCTTTAGTTTGAAAAATTTAACTTTAGCTGCTAGACGCGCCACGTCAACCAATCAGAGGAGCTGATCTGGGAGCTGGCAGGGAGTCAGACACAGAGCTGCTGATGCAGAGCGCTATGATCACAGTTTATTAACGCCTAGCATTTAACGTTAATTAAAGTACCTGTCGGTAAAATATAGCACATTTTATTATTCTAGTACCTGCAGTTTGGATTACGTATGTGAAAAACGGCTTCCAGCAACGAACAGCAGCCAAAAACCGCGAAGAGGCGACCTTCTTTAAATCATTTCCAATTACAATGATGTAGACCAGAGGTCACAGATTAGCGGATCGCGGTCTGGATCCGGACCCACCTGCTGGCTAATCTGGACCCAACCTGATTTAAAACATCTATAAATTACCGCATCTTGTCCAACG
>NW_015151214.1:25678-27651 GCF_000732505.1 Cyprinodon variegatus
ATCTCAAAATTCTGACTTTAATCTCAAAATTCTGACTTTAATCTCAGAATTCTAGACTTTATTCTCAGAATTCTGACTTTATTCTCAGAATTCTAGACTTTATTCTCAGAATTCTGACTTTAATCTCAGAATTCTGACTTTATTCTCAGAATTCTGACTTTAATCTCAGAATTCTGACTTTAATCTCAGAATTCTGACTTTATTCTCAGAATTCTGACTTTAATCTCAAAATGCTGATTCAGACTTTTTTATTGTCAGAATTTAGTCTGACATTCTGAGATTAAAGTCAGAATTCTGACTTTTTTCCCATACTAAACTGAAATAAACTTTAAAAATCAGTTAACATTTTTTTTTCCAGTGGCCCTAATCCTCTTCCGTATGTTTACCCCTAATGTAGTTCTCTGTTTTAATGTTTTTATTCCAAGGAAATGACAGAAATATTTTCCAAAAAATATCTGTGCAGCTTGGCACAGTAATAGATTTAATCTCGAATGAATGTTTTGACTAAAAGCATCATCTACATACCTCACTACTGTCCTGCTGTTTGTGATTGTTTCTGTTTTTAATATCAGGGTTCAAAGGCAGTCATGCACGGTTAAAACTGAAGACCATTTCTGGTGCTGATTGGCTAGCTCTGCTGCCCCTTCCTCTAATCATCCTCCAGGTCCGCGCCCCGCTGCATGCCAGCCTCCCAGCTCCCCTTCAAGGGAGGAATTCTCCCTGTAATCCTTCCCAGCTGTGGCAGATTGCACGGTCAATTAAAGAAAAACCGTTTGGCTCTCGCCCCAAACCAGCCGACCACATGTTGCAGCCCTCCGCTCGGCCTCCATCCCCACTGGGACCTCACCTATGCGGGGTTAGGGGTCACAGCGCCTGTCGTTTTCTTCCTCAGCAGACCTGATAGAAAAACAAAGGGACTAGAAACGAACAGGACAATTAGCCCTTCCCTGGACCACGGCAGCCTCCCACAAGGTCAACGAGGCTACATCCTCACCTACAGTAGAGAGGAGCTGTCAGTGAGGTGATTTACCTCGCCCCGCTTCCACCCTGCGACATGCTGATCATTTTATGCAATGCTTTACTGCTGGAGAGGAGGTGGAGGGTTGAAACCACGGTGCTATATTGCGCCATTATCTGGGAAAGCTGTGGCAGAGAGGATGTCTTGGAATGCACATAGCTGTGAGCCGAGTAAAAAAAGAAAAGAAAAAAAAGAGGTCAGGCATTTAAATGAGGTCATAAATTTATGATCATGTTCTTCCAAAAAAAAAAAAAAAAACAATGGTGAAGAAATATTAGATTGAGAAAAACAAACAGGTCAACAGATTAGGGCCGTTTCTGAGCGGCGGCCTTCCAGGGACTCCAGGATGTGCATTCAAGTCATCCTCAACGTGTTTGTTTTCCCTTCTAAGCAGCACCCCCGACACCCGGGGACATGAAATTAAAGCTTTCTTCCCATAACACACAGCGTAAACAGGAAATCTAATCACAACGCCACAAAAATGCAGACGCTCAAACTGTAATAACATGTAACCTACAGTATTTGTTCTGCGGGGGTATAAACACATAGGGATCAAGGGAGAGCAGCCACTATAGACTGGCCTTCTGAAGACATTTGAGTAATTCTCCCCACAGGCGTCTGGACAGCATCATACGCGCTAGTAGAAACAGATGGACTCAACAGATCCTTATTCGAAAGCAACGTTCAAGGTTTTGTCTATTGAAAACAATGACCAGTTGTTGCCGTTAGGACCATGCTGTTAGCTCAGGGTTCCTACTGAAAAAGACAAGTTCAATTTGAGATAAAGTTTAATGCTAAAAAATTCAGACAATCTTCACAATAAACACACAGAAAAACCTGGTTTTGACAAATTTACCCAAATATTTATTTTAAAGGAAAAGTCCGGTCAGCAAGGAATAATCAATGGGTCATTATTAGTGTTGCACCGATACCAGTATCGGACGTGGCCCCGATT
>NW_015151214.1:31367-33617 GCF_000732505.1 Cyprinodon variegatus
GAGTGATAGCCATGCTAACTCTGTAGGGGCAGTGATAGCCATGCTAACTATGTAGGGGGAGTGATAGCCATGCTAACTCTGTAGGGGCAGTGATAGCCATGCTAACTTTGTATGTGGAGTGATAGCCATGCTAACTATGTAGGGGGAGTGATAGCCATGTTAACTCTGTAGGGGCAGTGATAGCCATGCTAACTATGTAGGGGGAGTGATAGCCATGCTAACTATGTAGGGGCAGTGATAGCCATGCTAATTATGTTGGGGCAGTGATAGCCATGCTAACTATGTTGGGGCAGTGATAGCCATGCTAACTATGTAGGGGCATTAATAGCCATGCTAACTATGTACAGTAGGGGCAGTGATAGCCATGCTAACTATGTAGGGGCAGTGATAGCCATGCTAACTATGTAGGGGCAGTGATAGCCGTGCCAGTCCAGGGACTGACTGCAGTTCTACTGTAAGGTGCCTTGGTCATGGTCATTGACCGACGTACCTGACATGGAACAACCACACCATGCATATTGCTTTAGGTTAATAGAATATATTAATTAAGCTATGTATGCTTCCAAAAAATAAATAAATAAAAATAAAAAGACACTATCCCCCTTCTTTTTTTTTTTTTTTTACAACTAGACAACTGCTTTTAAGACTTTTTAAGGAGCTGCTGGAACCCTGAAGCTGTGTATGGTGCACTAAATCAAAGCATGTGTTTGGGTCAATTAATTAAGGAATGTATGAATAAACAAAGATAAAGGAAAGGGGAAAACTGAGGTAAGACTTAGCACCATTCCAGATTATCCAACACTGGATCCTTCACAGTGCAGAACATCAAACAAAGGCAATCAGACGATGCAAGATCACCGCATGTTGGGGAGCCGAACGCATTCCATGCCCCAGCTGCAGCTGATTCCGGGTAAAAGTCATGTGACGGCACTACTTTCTTCTTTCTCCCCATTTCTGTAAGGAAATAAAAACATCAGTACGGTCAGAGCAGAGAGGACAGGGGCGGGGGGACCGGTAGCCGAGTACCAGATGGACAGAACCACCTAAAAGAAAACAGAAAGTGTTGCTTTCTCCATTACTGTTTCAGGCTTGACAGGAAGCAGAGCGGGAGTCTGGCGGCTCCAACATGAATCCCAGATCTTCTGTTTCTTGCTTCGTTTTTTTCCACCCGTCTGTGTAATAGCCAGATCAATGTGAATGAAGTCGACCGGCCGTCTCCATTATGACTGTTTTTCTGTTAAATCTCCAACGTAAATCGGGGCGGTTTGTCAGAAACTACAGGTGGAGGTTGTTTAAGTTGCAGTCCAGCTGCTGGATGGGCCTGATTGGCTCAACATGGTCTCAATCGAGAAGCTTTTCCTTCGCCGCAGAAATGTCAGCACCTTCACCGGTCCTCCTTTTCCTCATTTCTTCTGTCCTCAAATCGTCTCCTCCTAAATGTGAACCTGCTTTCAATTCTCTGTGTGTTGACAGATAATCTCATCTGGGTGACCTTGCTTTCTTCCTGTGTTTCCATGTTTTGGGGGGTCAGAGCTGGGTTAAAGGTGAAAGGTCAGGCTCGTGCTCAGCACTGTCCCTGCCTCTGTCAGCGCAGCCTCGGATCAGTGACAATGTTTTGGGAAAGGGATGACCATCAAGGTCTGAACACCGCGGCTGCGTACAACTTTTTAATCTCTGATCCGATTTTTTTCCATGTCACATCGACAGAGAGGCTCTGACTAGGCAGGGTGAGCAGATCTGCGCAGATTCTTTTTTCAGTTCCACCTCTGTACTATACAAAAAAATTTCAACAATTTCCCAAATTTGACTTGACGGTTTGGTCCACACCTTTTTTTCTTCTTCTCATTCCTATTGGAGAATTTTATTATAATTAAAATAAAGTAGAATCTGTAGAATATTTACAGTAGTGCAGAATAAAAGAATTAACCTTGCTGAAGAAAAACAATACTGCATATAAACAGCTGTTTTATACATCTTTGACGGATCCAACACATAGATATTTACTTCTGGTTACCATGCCAACATTGACACAAATATATTCTGTAACAATAGGAGGTTAATGTTAAAGTCATAGGGAAGCTGCTGTTCCAACCGTTGCATTTTTAAATTCTCCCGAGTGGTGCACGACTTTACACAAGTGAATAAAGTAAATGTGATTGGTTGATTATCAAGGGGGCGGGATTGTTGTGGTAGAAGGTTTATAAGCAAGTTTAATTGTGGCCGGTTTGCTGGAAGCATCATGCTAACCAG
>NW_015151214.1:34190-36864 GCF_000732505.1 Cyprinodon variegatus
TATATTAGCTGCGACATATGAATCAAGATGCTATGACCAAAAAAAATTAGTTTGACAGATGAATGTTGATAAAATGAAAAATAAAAACAAAAAAATATATGGTTTATTTTACCTCAATCTCCCTATTAGTTGAATTGTAAATTCTTCCCGCAGTCAAATGATGTTTGGTACGGTTGCCTAGCAACCAACATTCTACCTAGAACTCTGGCTAATACGGAAAAATGGCTTTCAGAAACAATCTACGGTAACAGCAAAACAGGCTTTAGAAAGTTGCTAACTGGTTAGCTACGATGATTCCATGAAACCGACCATAATCAAACTTGTTTGCTAACCTTTCACCAAAACAATCCCTCCCCCTTGATAAACGACCAATCACATTCACTTTATTCAGTCGTGCAAAGTCGTGCAACATTCTGAAGAATTCAGGAGAAACGGTTGGAGCGTCTGTTTCCTTACGATTTTAAAGTCGGGTGAGTGTGAGCTCAGGCCCGATGCTAGCAGCTAATGAATGGTTTCTCCAACGAGGGTGAACATCCGTCAAGTTTTAGAAAGTTGCTGCCGATTTTAGGAAGTGAAGCGGCCCAGGCGTCAGCGCCTTTCTTCTGAACTGTTATGTTAAATGCTTGGTTTGGCTGGCATTAGCATTAGTGTGGCAGCTGGTTAACAAGCAGTACAGAAGGAGAGGGGAAACCCAAGTGCCCCACCTACAGGCTGGGAGGAGGTAAAGATTGGAGCTGTTAAATAAAAAACACTTCAATTTTCCTTTTATTAATTTCAAACTTTCAAAGGGAAAACTTGACAATAATAAAGGAGGGAAGCAAATGTAAACATTTTTTGTCCTTGACTTTGTCTATTTTTTGTTTTTATGAGTTTCTATGATCATTATTATGCAGCCCTGATTTGTTTGGGTGCTATTTGTCACCATGTTGGTGGATGTTGATGTTACATCCCACAATGGTAGCAGGAGCCACAGATCAGGAAAAAAACGGGGGGAAAAAATCCCAGTCCTGGTGTTGGTGTAATTTACTGGTGTTGAGTCACATCTGGCTCAGGTCTCTGATGTTTTCCTCAAGAGGCTGCTTGGTTTTTCTTTCACACAACCACATACCGCACTGAATGAGTCTCAGAAGCAGCGAGCTACAATATCTTTTTCTCTTGAACTGTGTCCCATATGTCTGATGTTGGTAGTTAAGCGTGTTAACCCATGGTTAACCATTGCAAAACTCAAACTTATATCATTTCTTCTTTTATCAAATTACATTCAGTTGAGTTGACGTATTTTTAAGAATGTTTCCTTGTTACTGGAGAAAAATGGAATATGAATAAAGATAGAAGTATAAATCAGCCTTAAAACTGGTAGTTGGTTCCACAGGAGAGGAGCCTGATAACTAAAAGATCTGCCTCCCTTTCTACTTTTAGAAATTCTAGGAACCACTAGTAAACCTGCAGATTGAGAGCGAAGTGCTCTGTTAGGAACATAAGGAACAATCAGATCTCTGATATCAGATGAATCAGAGAATCTCTGAGCATCAGAACAGATTTAAGCCATCAGAAATATTAAAAGAAAAGATGAAAAGACCTCTCTGGGACACATTATTGTAAGGGGACGTAAAGAAACTAAAATTAAACTTAAACTCAGCTGTTTTTCTACATGTAGCAGTAATAACTTTTCTTCTTATATATATTGTCTTACTGCATTGTCAGATTATTGTACTTATTTTCAGTAAAATCTTCTCTAAAAAAGATGAATAATTTAACATAAGGTGCTTTTGCATAGTATGCCAATCTCTAATCAAAAACAAAATGACCTTTTGGTTTGATCTAAGATTATAATTCATTTTTTTCAGTGATAAGGTGCTCACTTTTTGTTCTGGTTTGTTGGCCCCATCCCCCCCCCCAAAAAAAAATATTTTCTGACAATTGAGATGAAATCATGGAGTCGGAAATACCAGATGTGACAGCAGCTGCTGCACCTGCGTCCTCCTCTGCTGCCATCTTTTTTTTTGTTTTGGCTTTGGGTTTTGCAGCTCTTTTTTTTTTTGTCACAACTAAATGTCCCACCTTACATCATGATACTGCAATGTGATTGGACTATCCGTTTTGGGTTGGTCTTGGCTGTTTGATGCCGCAGAGGGATGTTAGTGTTGCGTCAATCATTAACATGTTAATGATTAGTCGTTACTTTATCAGTTTAGTAGCACAAGCCAATCTGACAGGAACCACCCTAATCTTGGCTCACAAAAAGACGTCTTGATCCCCTTATAACAGCTAAATTTGGCCTGAAATAGGCCTAATTAACATGGAATTAACATGGAATACCTCCAAGGCTGATGGCTAAAGTTAGCCTTCAACACCTCCAACCTATTGGCAAAAGTTAACCAGGAATGCCTCCAAGCTTATGGTTAAAAATAACATGAAATACCTTCAAGCTAATGGCTAAAATTAACCTGGAATGGCCTCAAGCTAATGGTAAAGTTAGCATGGGATACCTCGAAGCTAATAGCTAAAGTTAACCTGGAATACCTCCAAGCTAATAACTGAAGTAAACCTGGAATACCTCCAAGCTAATAGCTAAAGTTAACCTGGAATACCTCCAAGCTAATAACTGAAGTAAACCTGGAATACCTCCAAGCTAATAGCTAAAGTTAACCTGGAATACCTCCAAGCTAATAAC
>NW_015151214.1:37759-41064 GCF_000732505.1 Cyprinodon variegatus
TCTTTACAGGCCCGAATTCAATCCCTGGATTTACAACAAGCTCGAGAAATATTGCGAGGCGCCCTGACCCGTGACCCCAGCCTGATGTTCGACTTAGCACACCGGACATCTGGCCCTCCAGGTCCGCAGCCACAGCCCCCTGCAGCCCAACCTACCTGGTGCGTCTGCACCAATTGCAAGGAGATGCCAACCGACATTGAGAGAAAGTGTTGTGGAGAACCGGCCGACTCCTGCATCGCCATGATGCAACACATGGACGAGTTCATATTGTTAGAGGGGATTCTCTATTTTGCAGGGAGAATTTGGGCAGAAGTGCGGGCAGAGGCTGATGTTGTTGGACCTGGAGAAAGCAACAGAAGATTCAGGCATGCAGCCTACCGACAGTTTGTGGTGTGGCAGTATGGGGCACTGGGTCACGGCCGGCGTGTCGTTATACCCAGTTGCTGCGTATGGAGGATCCGTGACCGTTATCCTGATCCACTGGGCCAGTATAGAGGGTTTGTAGCAAGTAGGGTGTGAACACAAACTGGCGATGTACATAACTTTATAATTATTTTTATTCCTACTGTCTTTGTGTACATAGTTGTATTGTATAATTATTGTTATTTGTAGTTGTATACATCTGCATGGATACTGTTCTCTTGGTTTTGAACCATTCTACCTTTGACATTTGCGTGTGCATTTGAAAATAAAAGCATAATTTCAAAAATCCTTACTATTGTTGTCTTGTGGAATACAAATTGTCAATGTTATCAATTTTCTGACCACAGAATGGTTACAAAATACAGACATACACAGTAAAATAGTGTAAAAGAATATTTATTGGCATATTGTCATGTGTGGACAGTTGAAAAAAATGTTGGGCAAATTAAAATATATACAAATTTACAGTTATCACCACCATACAAAAAAGGAGAACAACAGCTGAAGAACTAGTCAGCAGGTGGAGGAGTCTGTGCTGTAAAGAGATAAAACAGAATCATATGTCACATGTCTGACAATAGTGAAACTTTCAAATGTGAGCAGCCACGAATTTTGAACAGTGAGTGTCAATGGAACTTACCAAGCCATCTGCTGACTTGCTTCAGTAGCAGCTCTTGGGTTGTTGGGGCAGGTACACCAGAGAGAGGGCCAAGTCTTCTCGGGTCATCTGGTCTGGAGGGTCTCGGGTCAGCCATTCCTCTAGTGGCAGCCAGTCTACGACGCAGAATGGTTCTCTGTAGGTCATCGATGTAGCTGTAGTCCTTCTCAACCTTTTCCATATGCAGCCTCCAGCTCCTGGACCTCTTATTGTACAACTTCCCCTACCTGAAACATGAAATGTGACAGACTGTCTTAGAGCTAATTTACATTTCATTACACTCAGATAGTGCTTTTACAGGGTGTGTTAGTCAAGTGTGGAATTTTGTGCCTTGTTCAAGAGCACATCAGCCACGATTGGAGGTGTGAGGGAAAGGGTAAGGGGAGAGAGGGTAAGGGTGGTATTAGAACCTGCTACCCTCTGATGTTAGGACCCTCTCTCCAGCCAATTAGGCGATGGCTGCTGCAAATCTTCTTGGGTCCCCAGGTTGTGTTTCGTGATCAACAACATATTGCTAACATATTGTAAAACTGTTCAATGAAAATCCATTTGCCATCATCACTGTAAAGACATTTGAATACATTGACATAACTTGTATAGAAATGTTTATGATGATACATACTGAATTGTGCCATCCGCCTTTCTCTTGGCTGGTCTCTTCAGGTGATGGTTGTAGTCCAGGCCAGCCAACAAAGTACGCGCTTCATAGACAGGAGGGGAAAAGCTGTAGCGTTTGCTTGCATACATAAGTATGTGGTTATGAAACGACTCCAAATCTGCCGTTGACCTGAGTGAAAAGCAGAAATTGTAAAGATCTTGTGGTGGATTTTAATTTTAGACAAAGTATAACAAAAATTGCACATCAGCCATACATCACATTNAGAGGAAGAGCTGGGACAGCAGGAGGAAGACCCAGGGGAAGGAGACCTCAGCCGTGGGGTCTTGAACTTACGCAGGAGGACTTTGAGAGAATTCGAGACATGCGAGCGGACAGGATTGCAAATGAGGATGTAGGTTGATCACATACTAGGTTTTAATGCCATAAACTGTTTAGCTCCAAAGATGTATGAAGAAGTGTTGTAAGTGAAGTGTTAGTACAATACTTGTGCAACGTGAGATGGTTGTAGCTACATAACATCAGTTGTCTTGTAATTAGATCCATAAGACACATTGTACTTCATATTTGTTTGAATCTGACACAATACTTTTTTTTATTCAAATGGAAGTCTCAACAACATGGTATTATAGGAACATAAATGCAATTACTGAATTGGTAATGTCCACACCGGGCTCATGGTCAATGGCAATACTTAGTCATCATCTACTGGCAGAGGTGTCAAAAGTAAAAATGAAAGTACATTTGTGGTGTAATTACAACACTAGCACATGACATCACATAGCTGTTACACCATGTACTCCATTGTACCATATGAAATAGATGGACTGTGTTGTTACTGAAAAACACTGAAAACCTATCAAGGACCCACCCACAAACTTGATCCAACCAGTGCAGAGTTAACTGATTGTAAGACACAGGTCTACTGGTTACTCAGATTTCAACTTGTGTTAGAATTTAAGTTTTTTTTTTTTTTTTTTTTTTTACTTGTGACACCTCTGTCTACTTCATATGACAAAGGAAAGGCACTAGATAAAACATTTATTTCTTTACAGGCCCGAATTCAATCCCTGGATTTACAACAAGCTCGAGAAATATTGCGAGGCGCCCTGACCCGTGACCCCAGCCTGATGTTCGACTTAGCACACCGGACATCTGGCCCTCCAGGTCCGCAGCCACATCCCCCTGCAGCCCAACCTACCTGGTGCGTCTGCACCAATTGCAAGGAGATGCCAACCGACATTGAGAGAAAGTGTTGTGGAGAACCGGCCGACTCCTGCATCGCCATGATGCAACACATGGACGAGTTCATATTGTTAGAGGGGATTCTCTATTTTGCAGGGAGAATTTGGGCAGAAGTGCGGGCAGAGGCTGATGTTGTTGGACCTGGAGAAAGCAACAGAAGATTCAGGCATGCAGCCTACCGACAGTTTGTGGTGTGGCAGTATGGGGCATTGGGTCACGGCCGGCGTGTCGTTATACCCAGTTGCTGCGTATGGAGGATCCGTGACCGTTATCCTGATCCACTGGGCCAGTATAGAGGGTTTGTAGCAAGTAGGGTGTGAACACAAACTGGCGATGTACATAACTTTATAATTATTTTTATTC
>NW_015151214.1:43308-46059 GCF_000732505.1 Cyprinodon variegatus
CATACCCGGTGCCAAAAGGCCATTGCTCTGGGTAGAGGAAAGTCATGACCATTTGCAGGTTTACCTGAAGTGAAGGTATTTGTCAATGTTCTTCAGCCAGCGTGCGTCGAGAACAATTTCTCTCAGTCTTTGGTGTGCCAAACTGTCTGCCTCGATCCATTCCTTGTCTCTGCTGTCCTCCAGAGGGCCATGGTGACAGGAGTACAGGGACCACTCATGCTCTCCGGTGACATGGTGCAGCAGTCCCGACCACATGTCCTAAAAACAAGCAGTAAGGAGTTGTATTCTCAAATAAGGAGTCTCAGTGCGCGTAAGAAGGTTCCAATGTTGTTGGACAAATAACCCGTGGTAAGTATAAATTGACATGACGTTTCCAGCAAGATGGTGTTACCAGCAATACAATAGTTGCTGTTACACTGTACCATCCCAACATTTGGCTAAGTAAGAAAAATGTAAGGTTACTAAGTTACACAAAGTGTACATTAAACTGGATGACATCTACCACCAACATATTGAGGAGAAATGTGGCCAGACTATGCTTACATTGTCCAGTCAATGAGGACATCAATTAAAAATTTTAATATTTCTGTACTAGGCTACTTACCATAAACTGTCGATAGGAGTTTGAAGTCTTGCAGCAGTGCCAGAAATGGTTGCAAATATCCCTGCTCCATGCTAGTAAACCAGCGCATCCCTTTTGCTGTCCTGCCTGGACATTGAACAGGATATCAGAGCAGTAAACAATGTCAGAAATCTCGCAAAACACATATGAAGTTAGTGGATCAAAAGCATGCAATTGCAAATAAACATACCGCCACAAGCTTCTTATTGAGGTTCTTCGAGCCATGCCAGATGTCCCAAGAATGGTGTATGCCACTGTCTTTGAACAGCCCTTTATCTGAATGGTGCAGAAAGATGATGAATACATCATCCAATAACAGCTGTATGGTGAAGCTGTACAGTAATATAGAAATTACTTACTAAAAAGTGCTGCTATTTGACTGTGTGCATCTGTGCAAACTTCGGTCACATTCAGCTCTTCACGAAGTGTCTCCAGGGTACGCACAAAGCCCTCCTTCTCCATAATGACAGAATTTCTGTTAGTCTCCCGTTTGTCAAGGTTTACCATGGAAATTATTTGCTTCGAATCATTATCCATGGCTGTGTATGTGCAGTATTGTGCACAGAACCCCGGACTGTCCATACGACCATCACCTTTGAATAAAAAATGAGAAATAATTAGAGTGTGTGTGTGTGTGTGTGTGTGTGTGTGTGTGTGTGTCTTCACAACTCACCAAGGACCACAACAGGCCCTCGTTGTTTTAGCTGAGCAATCACTTTGGCCCTCTTGTCATTCCAGAACTCTTTTACGCTCTCAACACAGAAGGAGTCCTGGATCTTGAAGAAGTTGGTCCTGTCAACCATCCCCATATTCATAAACTGGAAAAGCAGTGCAATTTTGGCATAGTTGTTGCCTGAGAGCAATATATTGGTGGCTAGCATGAAGTCCCCGGCCAACATTCCAAACTTGAACAAGGACTGTGAACTCCATCGCCACACCAAATGACCCCGAGAGCACATCTGAAAACACAGTCAAAAACGGGGATGGGGGGGTTTGTTTAACAGAATACATAGAACAGCCACTTCACCATATGACTCATATGGAAATATATAATACATTTGTGACAACTCACCCATTCTACAACAGCTGCTGTGCCCCGGGATTTTACCCGAATTTCAAAAGGCGCCTTTGCAGGGCACGGCTTGTTTGTCATCGGTTCTTTTTCTGTGCATTCGGCCATTGGCAAGGCAACGCACCCCGCAAGCTGCTTCAGACAATCGTGGTACACAATTGACGCAGGATGGCCAATCACATCATCTTCTACCTCAACTTTCATCGCCTCTGGCAACGGCGTGTCTGGCCTTGCCGGATCACGGTTGAAGTCCACATCAAGAACCGATTCTTCTAAGGTGACTGTTGGCAGTGTTTCCAAACGTAGGTTCGTCGTCAGAGCACCTCCTGTTCTGTAGAATAAACAAGATACAGAAAAATGATAACAGCAATAACAACATCACTCACAGATAGTAAGGTAAGGTAGTGGTACAGAATATAGCTTACCGCACACAAACACGAGGCACATAATCAGAATCACTCTCGTCACTGTATGTGTCAATTTCCTTGGTCACATCTTCCTCCAACGATGAGACAGAGTCTTCCTCCATGTCAGGGTCCCAGGTGTCATCATCACCCCAGTCAGGGTCCCAGGTGTCATCATCACCCCAGTCAGGGTCCCAGGTGTCATCATCACCCCAGTCAGGGTCCCAGGTGTCATCATCACCCCAGTCAATTCTAAGTAGTAATGCACATTATTTAAAAGAGGTCTCGTTTTTTTTTCTTAGCTTTTATGTCCATACATTGTTTTGAGAACACCACTTACGTAGAATTTTGAATGTCATTGAACTGCTCCTCACTGACATCAGCATATGCGTCCAATGCAGAATGAACTAATCAGATAAATAAAGCAGAGGACAGAACATCATGAACTTGTGTGTAATTTACAGGGTTTCCTTTTGATATATTTCACAGAGTTGTGGCTGAAAAGTGTTTCACATGACATACCTAGTACCCGGCTGTTCATCATCACCCTCTTGTGTTCTGCTGTCCAAATTCTCTATCCCCTCAATGAACGGATCATCTCTGTGAAACATATAACAGATGGAGAAACAGCATAGAATCAGGCCAATACAATT
>NW_015151214.1:46715-50167 GCF_000732505.1 Cyprinodon variegatus
ATTCGGCCATTGGCAAGGCAACGCACCCCGCAAGCTGCTTCAGACAATCGTGGTACACAATTGACGCAGGATGGCCAATCACATCATCTTCTACCTCAACTTTCATCGCCTCTGGCAACGGCGTGTCTGGCCTTGCCGGATCACGGTTGAAGTCCACATCAAGAACCGATTCTTCTAAGGTGACTGTTGGCAGTGTTTCCAAACGTAGGTTCGTCGTCAGAGCACCTCCTGTTCTGTAGAATAAACAAGATACAGAAAAATGATAACAGCAATAACAACATCACTCACAGATAGTAAGGTAAGGTAGTGGTACAGAATATAGCTTACCGCACACAAACACGAGGCACATAATCAGAATCACTCTCGTCACTGTATGTGTCAATTTCCTTGGTCACATCTTCCTCCAACGATGAGACAGAGTCTTCCTCCATGTCAGGGTCCCAGGTGTCATCATCACCCCAGTCAGGGTCCCAGGTGTCATCATCACCCCAGTCAGGGTCCCAGGTGTCATCATCACCCCAGTCAGGGTCCCAGGTGTCATCATCACCCCAGTCAATTCTAAGTAGTAATGCACATTATTTAAAAGAGGTCTCGTTTTTTTTTCTTAGCTTTTATGTCCATACATTGTTTTGAGAACACCACTTACGTAGAATTTTGAATGTCATTGAACTGCTCCTCACTGACATCAGCATATGCGTCCAATGCAGAATGAACTAATCAGATAAATAAAGCAGAGGACAGAACATCATGAACTTGTGTGTAATTTACAGGGTTTCCTTTTGATATATTTCACAGAGTTGTGGCTGAAAAGTGTTTCACATGACATACCTAGTACCCGGCTGTTCATCATCACCCTCTTGTGTTCTGCTGTCCAAATTCTCTATCCCCTCAATGAACGGATCATCTCTGTGAAACATATAACAGATGGAGAAACAGCATAGAATCAGGCCAATACAATTTCCCTGACAATAAATCTCTTTTACAACTGTTTCTTCCTAGACACAAGGTGCGCAGTACATTTACAATGTGTTAATATGGGTTGTTGTCAAAAAAAGAAAGCAAGTCGTGGAAACTGTACAACAGGGACATTGCAGGAAGTGTACATACTGGTACAGCAAAAAGATAACAAGTACCATGTTATCATTTACTCTCAGAGAGACTTCATCTATATGTGGATCAATTCCGTATTTGGAGACTCTAATATCAGGTGGTACAGTACAACCACAGCTAATCGCAATAATTTTTGTTTTAAAAACTTGTGCATTAATCAGTATTTAAAGTACTGGAATTACTGATAAGCCTCCAACATCAAACTAATTAAATCCATAAAATAGTGGCATTAGCATCGATTGTTCCCCGACATCACATTACATTTACCCTGACCCGTGCAACCACGAAAACATCAGTGATGATCACATTACACAACAAAACGTAAAAAATTAAAGTTTGTCAAGGGAATAAATAATCGTTTTTCAAAATCTAAAGTAGTTTTACTTACTCGTCTGAGTGTACACGGGATTCGGGACCGATGTTCGACAGAGAAGGGGNGTGATGTCTTCTGGAGCATGTTTTTACCATACTGATTGAAAACCTCCTCACGAGCCCATTGCGCCAACTGAGATAGAATGTTTGGAAAAAAAACGAAATCTTTTAGTCCAGTGTAGAGGGCGTAGTCAGAGGAAAACGCAAACCAATAGAAGTAGGGATGATAGTTACTTCTATTGGTTTGCGTTTTCCTCTGACTACGCCCTCTACACTGGACTAAAAGATTTCGTTTTTTTTCCAAACATTCTATCTCAGTTGGCGCAATGGGCTCGTGAGGAGGTTTTCAATCAGTATGGTAAAAACATGCTCCAGAAAACATCACATACCCCACCTTTAACCTGGAATACCTCCAAGCTAATGAATAAAGTTAGCCTTGAACTTCTCTGACCTATTGGCTAAAGCTAACCTGGAATGCCTCCAGGCTAATTGTTAAAAACAGCATGAAATACCTCCAAGCTAATGGCTAAGGTTAGCATGGAATACCTTGAAGCTAATAGCTAAAGTTAACCTGGAATACCTCCAAGCTAATGGCTAAAATTAACCTGGAATGGCTGCAAGCTAATGGTAAAGTTAGCATGGAATGCCACCAAACTAATAGCTATATTTAACCTGGAATACATCCAAGCTAATGACTAAAGCTAGCCTGGAATTTAAGGTCAATGAGAAGAACATTTTATATCACTAAAGCCATAATTATTGCCTATAATAAATCAAGGCTGTGTGACCAAAGCAGCTAATTTTAACAGTTAAACAAAACTGCATTAAATGAGCTGTAATTGATACAACTCTGTTAAATGAATCATTTTCATGTACTGATTCTATTGATTGAATTCACTCAAAGGAACTGCTGTTCCCATCACTATGGGATAAGATGGATTCCTGTGTGTTTGTAAATGGGTAGCAAACATTCCCATCATGGTTCTATCAGCCAGAGATATTTGGAGGCTAACAGTCCTCTGATTTATTTGGGTTTTGCAAAAGAAATCAGTGTTTTTGATGAGGGTCTTATTCTAGCTCTCTAGATCGCCCTCAAAGCTGATGAAGCCTTTAAATCTTCATCATGCTTTTCTTAAATTGATAATAATCTTAGTAGCCTATATGTAGCTTTGACCTTTAAAAATGGGAATCTTGGTTCTTAAAAAAAAAGTTCTTATTATACTGGCATTGAAATAGAAATAACTTTTGTGTTCCTAACGTTCTAATTCCAAAAACGAGGGACAGCAGAGAGCCCAGGGAAGGTCAAGCCTTGACATGTCCCTGCCGCGCCCTTTGACCTCTGTATTCCCAACCTTTTTTATTAACTGTGTAGCTCTGTTAGATCAATGCCTTTCAACTATCCTGCAATAACATGGCCTTCATCTCAGGGGTCAAAGGTTACCCCGCTTATATGGATGGCTTCAGTGACTTTAGGAAATCCCAAATTTGTTCTTGACATTGTCCAGGAAACTATCCCTAAAGGCTCCTTATGACTGATAGTCAGTAAATAAAGGACGCCCCGATCGACAGCCGGAATCTGACGGCAGGTTTGTTTGGCTGTGCGCTTTTTTATGATGATTCATTATCCATAGACAGGAATGACTTCAAACGCTGCGCTGCAGGAAAGATGACGCAGAGCTAATTTGATTGACTCTGTGTTGTCTTGTCTCAGCAAAAAGTGATGTATGGAAAAATGTTTTCCCTTCATTTGCCAAAATATTTGGAAGAATTCAGGGTAATGACTCTGTTCATGAAATGAGAGTTAAACCATAATAATCATTCAGGTCGACCGCACAGTAAGAAAAAAAAAGATCCACATGGGTCTGGGACAGAGACTGCTGCTGTAAAGACTTAGAGAAAACTCTGAGGTAATTATGTACATCACTGCTTGCCATATCATCCATATCCACCCATATATCGCTATAATTTTT
>NW_015151214.1:50499-51733 GCF_000732505.1 Cyprinodon variegatus
GGTAAGCATAGCGGCATTCTCCCCGCTTTCCAAGCAAAATCAATGGGAACTACTAGACACATCTGCAATCAACAACAATTATTGAAGATTTCCAGAGGACTTCACCATTGAAATTCACCAGTGTCATGATTTTATCAAGAGCTCGGACCCACATGCAGAGAAACCAATTCAGAGAGACCAGGGAAAAGGTTTTACAGGTTTTATGAGGAGATAATGCTGAATCTAGTGTTGCTCTGAACACTGCTCAACCGGAACTGGTGAGTGAGGGGAAGACACTGCGGTTAGTTCAGGCTCAGTGGGAAATTTGATTCTTGAACTTGAAGAGAAGAATTAGGTTGCTGAATCACATTTCCAGAAAAGCGTTTGACTCTTTGACCCAGTCTGTATGCTGTAGTTCCAGTGTTTGTCTGATTCGGTGGAGGGCGGACAGGGTTTACCCAGAATGCGGTTGTTTGTAGGTGAACAGAGAAACTGACTCCCGCTGTGATTTCCTGCGGTACTTGAACGGGTTGGTGTGGAGATGAATCCCTTGCTCAGTGTGTAGCTCAAACGATCCCTTGGAGGAAAGTTGATCCAAACCTCCAGCTTGAATCCCCAACTCAGTTTGAAGCTCCGATGATCCTTCCAGGGAGAAAAGGTCCGAAAACATCCAGTTTGCAGGATGATTTCCTGCCGAGAGGCAAAGACAAAATAACTCGGTTAGAACTCAGGTTGACAAGTCTCAGTTTGACTCAGGAAAACTCAGCTTGGCTAGAGTACCCAAAACTGGCAAACACATTTGGGTCGAGGTAGTGGCGGTCAGCAGCTTAAGAACACTCTGTTAACGAGGTAACCGTCAGCAGGTGTGTGAGGAGGCGAACCAGAACCAGGCGCCTCCTGGTGGAGGAAGGAAGACAAACACAGACATAAACCACACAGACTGGATTCCTAACAACCAGAGCTTTAATGAAACTAACAATGTGCCCACGTGCATGGCAGTTGGATGTTTGAATATATCGGGTAAAAGTGAAAAAAAAAGAGTTTTTTAATCTTTCTGATTCCTGATCCTCCACGGACGGGTTCATCGTTGGATTTCATTTTCAATTCAAATAATTTTACTTAAATAGCTCCAATTCACAACACATGTCATCCCAAGGCTCTTTACAGTTCAACAGATCATACAGTTACATCATAAGTTTTCTATCTAAGGTTGATTGCATCGACTCATTGACGCAAAGGCGATCCCTCACACTTA
>NW_015151214.1:53493-54770 GCF_000732505.1 Cyprinodon variegatus
AACATGGACGCCTCCAGTAAAGCACATTCACATGGAAATTACTCTGAATTAAAAACATTGATCATTTATTGAACAGTAATAAAAATAATTTCATGTTTAAAGTACTTTCAGACGTTAGAATTCTGAATATGAGCAGATTTTTTCTTTAAATCTAAGAACAGAACTCCACGGGGCTGTGACCTTATATTCCTTGAGCTTTCCTGTTCGTACCTGGCGCCGCTGCAATCCTCCCTCTGTTTTGTGTTTCCATGTTGGCCAGTGGCCCCCGCAGGCAGGATATCCACATGGGTTTGATAGCTGGAGATGTCTGTTTGTCTGAATGTCCTTTCCTTCAGTCCTTTCATCACAGCTGTCCACTTTGCAGCCTCTCATTCTCCCTCCTACTTGTCTCTGTCATTTTAACCTCCACTCTCCGTCTGTGTGTGCCTGTCATTCTTGCCCTCTGCTACCCTTTTTTCCGTCTTTCAGCAAGGCCCTGTTGTTTTTTTTCTTATTTTTTCGCTGGAGTGTTGATGGCTCCCATATTTTCACTCAGCATTTTTACCCTTCTACTGGCCCCTTTTCTCATCCTCCCTAACACACATCTTTTCATGCCATGTTACTTTACCTGCGTCTCAGACAGCACACTGTAACCAAAAAGTGGTTTGCACAATGACAATTTATTTTCCTTTTAGTCCACCATCTTTCTGTCATTAGAGAGACTTTTCATGCCAGCTCTGATGATATCATGACTTTACAAAAGCAAACAAGGTTGGAAAATAAGGATATATTCCCCAAAAAAATATAGGGAACCAACCTGAAATTATAGCGTACTATTGGTGTTAATGGAATTTACGGCAAGCAGCGATGTATATAATTACACAAGAGGTTCATATCAGGTTGCTATTTAAAAAAGTTAGTCTGTGAAACAAAAATACATTTTTTGAGCTACAAACTTAAAGAGCCAGAGTGTAAAATTAACTGCTGTCTAGTCTTGTACTGAAAGAATAATAAACAACCGACAGGTGTGCTCTGGTGCCTCACCTTATACATATATACAATGTCAAAATCATGCTGGAGTTCAAGTGTCCCAATAGGGGATGAGCTACAGAACAATTAATGATTCTGTATTTTATTGATACTAATAACTTCTAACTAATAAGATACCAATAAGTATATCCCTCATGTATTTAGTACCAAGCTAATGCTAATAGCTAACAGCTACAGATGCTTTGATGCCTTCTCCAGAAGCTCCATAGAGAGTGTTCTGAGCAGCTGTCTCACTGTGTGGTGTGGAG
>NW_015151214.1:56797-58544 GCF_000732505.1 Cyprinodon variegatus
GACAATAAAAGTTGTGTACAAGTCTAAAGCCTGGTTTATACTCAGAAACCAGATCGTTTGCATGTTAACGCAGATTTGCTAAGACCAACTCCCGATCAGAAATCGCGACCGGACTGAAAACCCCTTAAGATTACTACATTACGCATGCGCAAAACCAAAAAATATGCTTCTTCTTCTTCTCTTAATAGCTATCTGCATTTATTGTGTTGCATGTTGAAAGTGTTCAAAATCCTGACCCATCTTTGAGGACTTACAGTCAGATCGCATCCGAGCTTTGGTTCTTAGCACATACATCACAAACTGTGACCTTTTGACCTCTGTGATTTGAGTTGGGTCTGCAGGCAATGATTGAAAATATCATAAAGTCAAGGCTCGATGTTAACCATCGCCCGATCGCCCGGGCCAAGTAGTTTTTATTGTCAGGAGAGAACACATTTTTTTATTGTCAGGAGAGAACAAATTTATTTGAATTTGCCCGCCGGGCAAATTCAAATAATTCGTTCCAGAAATGTGAGAAACTCAAAGCAGATATTATTTGTAGTTTATAATTTCATTAAGGCGTCATTTGTTGCCATGTGGCCAAGTTGTTCAGTAGGATGAGTTCTCTAAATCAGAGTTATAGTTTCTTTGAGGTAATAGATTCAACCGTCAACCTCTATTCCACAGTGGGAGTGCGAGAATCAAGTCTCTCCTGTTTTCTTTTTGGTTTGTTTTTAAATAAGAAGTAATAATCAAAATAGCTGTCCATTTTTTTGGGCATTTATATTTTGAAGTTCTTTCCAGGTGGTGTAGAATCTATAGCAGGCGGTTCTACGCATCAGTACTTAAGGAGGTTTCTGAAAGTTACAGGTTCTTTAAAATTACTCTGAAAAATTATACAGAAATGTACTGATAGTAAAAAATAACTTTTATTTTTGAATACTTAAGAGTACTTCAATACCTAAACTTGAGTAGATGTTTGACTGAATAACTTTACTTGTAGTTGAGTAAGATTTGACTATGAGTATCAATACTTAAGAACTGCTTAGGCAGCTTTTTTTGCACCACCTCTGCTCACTAACCCAGCCTGATTGAACACACCTGCACTCAATCATCTCCTCCTGTGTATTTAAGCAGTCTGTTTCGGTTCTCCCATGCCAGTTCCACATTGCTTCTTCCAGCAAATGTTTCATTTATTTTCCCCCCAAAGTTTTCTAGCCTTGTAGATATTTTGACCCTTATAATCTAACCCTGCCTCTGCCCTCTGGAATGATATTAAGCTATAGAATTTTGGAAACTGAGTTTTCATTTGAGTCCTGCCTGCCCAGTTTCCTGTCACACTGAGTGCTTTTTTCACCACTGTATATAAGTTTTATTGATGAGTGAAAAAATACTGATGACTTATAAGTTATTCTAAGTTTTTAGCTGTCTGTCTGCTATAGACAGGTGAGAGCTGGAGCATGAAATGTGTTGGCTGTAAAGGAAAGAGATGAGGGAAGCGACTACAGAATTTATGTGTTAAATTAAGTGAGATAAAAAGAAGCTAATTTACCTAAATGCATCATTTCCTGTTTATTTTGCTATGGAAGCCTATATTTCCAGGATAACATTAACCCCAAGAATCCCACATCCTCTGTCACCGCCCCGCTTCGCTCCAGACCGCCTGCGTAAAACAGTCTACTAGCCTCGTGAGACCATCCTGATCTCGCGAGGTTTCAAGGTTTCACTCGCTAATCAGTCTGGAGACTCTCCGTTGAAGAAAATTTGG
>NW_015151214.1:59078-64889 GCF_000732505.1 Cyprinodon variegatus
AATTCATAGGAGCAAAACGTGAAAATTAACGCTTCATTTAATATGACACATTAAAAAATCCCCATCAGCATCCAGCAAATGCGTTTTCTGCCCTTTTTTTTTGTTGTGGAATTTGGTAACGGGGATAAATAGGATCATACAAAATTGTTTATTTATGAACAATGTTTTTTCTCTACTTTCAAACTCAGCATCTCTTCATCCATTACCGTAATAAGAAGTTTCTTTTGACTGGATTTGATAAAATTCTTTAGCCTCTCGGTATAAAAAGAAATATTTTGATCGAGATAAGAAATCTGCTTCCTGGTCTGTTGAAGTACCAATAGTTTGCATCCAATCATTGAATTAAACGGCATTAGTTTTGGGGAATTTATAAGAATCATGCTATAATATTAGTTGTATCGATCGTTACAATATTTTAATTTGACAAACCGGATCTTCTGGCCGTGAACGTTTTTTTATTTTAACCATTGCGTATATTAGCTGCGAAATATGAATCGAGATGCTACCACCGAAAAAATTTGATTGACAGATGACCGTTGCTATATTATTGGCCGAATTTAGGTGTTCAGGCTGACGTAGAACTAACTGGCCTGCAGAAGATAACGAAAAAAAACACATTTTTTGAGACAGAATTTTTTTTTTTATAGAAATGTTCTATATTTTGGGACAATATCATCCCAAAAAGAATAAATTTATATACATGTTTAAGCCAGAATGATTTGACATTTAAATGATTTCCCTATGAATTTAAAAATGATCGGTATCGTATCGATATCAGCGATACTGAACTTGTATTAACTTGGTATTGTATCGTTTAAAATTTCCCGGTATCGCTCACCTCTCAGATGCCGCAAAACTTTTGCAAGATCTCGCAAAAGTATTGCGGGACCTCGCAAAAGTATCGCGAGATCTCGCAAAACTATTGCGGGATCTCGCAAAAGTTTATTTTTTTCCCCTTCATGTCCCTTTAGGGGCTCCGTAGTTTGTCTAGTTTTTTCGGTTGTAATGTTTCGGACACACCCTGCCTCGCTCCTAGACTAAGAAAAATGAGTGCACATATTTGACATATAATCGACACATAGCAACAGGTCACCCATCCAGTCCAATCATGAGATATCCTAACTTTACACAAACATCTACAACAAGCACTCAGAGTGATTTATAGTGTATCGTTTGGCTTTCAAATGTGAAATCATGTCATGTAAACTTTGCGCACGGTCGTTTCCACGAACACTAAAACAAAATGTAAAAGTCAAACTGCTGATGCTTTTTAAACCGTCTTTGTTAAACAGCGAGCGGGTTGATCAATGGAGAACCTCTTTGTTTTGTTCGCTGTAAAGCTGAGAGCCATCATCACTCCTGCCCCTGCTTGGTCCGTCTCGTTTTCAGAGTTCTCAGGAGTTCTGTCAACTACATGTCAGACTGTAAAGAGAGAACATTTATCCACCATGTTTTTTTCTTTGCCACAATCGTAGCTTCAGTTTTTTTTTTTCTCCGCTCTTCAAAATAGAGCCAGGAAAAACAAATGACATCCTTTTTTTAACGCTTGGAACTCTGAGCTCATTCTTTTTCTCCACACTCTCCAAGTTTGGACCATGATAGATCCATCAGTGTCAGCCTGATAGTTTGAGCCAACTGTTCTGCCTGGCAATGATTAGATGGCTTCCATGCGAATAGGTATCCTCTTTTGCTATAATGGGAGCTGCAATCAGGATCAGCGTGTAAGCAGTGGTTGACGTCCTGCCATAAAACAGACCGAAGCAGAAAATCTACGAATGCATACAGAGACGACGCTCCTTCTGGTCTCGCTGTCTTTCTTTATGCTATATGATTGGAGGAATCACAACCTGTCGGCTGGAGATATGTCTGCAGACAGGGTTTAAGTAGAGGTAAAATGGTCCCGTCATTCCTAATCCCAACCATCACTACCGTCTCCAAAAGAAACTCAAGAGAATGGACGGCCTTTGTCTTGGCAGGCGACACAAATAACTTAGAAAAAGTAATGGAGACCAAAAAAAACAACACAAAAACCACATTCAGGAATAGACTCCTTCATGGTGTAAAGCTGCAGAGTGAAAGTCAGAAGTAGAGCGCTGGTGGAGGCATAGTGAAAAATAATACACTGTGGGAATGGAAAGCTCCAATCCAGGAGGATTATTAACAGTTGCTGAGCAGACTGTGCTTGGAAAGGTCGACTTTCTTTTGTAAATTAGTTTTGGCCAGCATTACCCTCACAGTATGATGCAATTTGAAAAACAAGCAATACTTTCCAGTATCACGGCAGACATACTACCTTTAACATGATCTTATAGGCTTTAATTTTTTAAAAATCGGGTGCAGTGAAGCCAAAATAGTCTGAGCAACAAGAAGAGGTGTTCGAAAGCATTTTTGACACCTCGATGCACTACGAGCAAAGTGTTTGCAGATTCATCAAACGCACTTTGTCGCTGTAGCTACCAGATCTGCTCGGGTCCCGTTTCCTGCCAGTGACGTCACGCTACATGATTGGTTGTATGTAGCCACATGATGTAAAATATTGTGGTTGCCCAGACAACGATAATAACGTCACGCAACATAATGTTTTGTGTTGCGTGACAACTCTGTTGATTCTAAAGGCCCTGAGCAGACTGGATTGACATAGCAACGCCCTGAGGCTGACATCTGATTGGACAAAATCCAAGAGAAATGCTACAAAAGTAAGAGCATGGATTGTTTGGAATAAATTAATACAGCCAGAAACAAGAAAACTAAGGTTTAGACTGTAGGTTAGCGTTTCTGAATTATTTTAGGCCAGCAGGGAAGGCCTTGAAGGACCTGACAGCCCACGACTGATCCGTAGACTCCCGGAGATCGACACCGGCCACACCATGACCCTCACTAACCTGACTCGGCCAGATGGATTTGCTCCGCATATCCATCTGGAAACCTGTTGAAGTAATTTTGGGAAGGGGCGAAAATACTGGTTAGCTGATTGGCCTATGTTGGTGATAGACGGGCCAAATAAACCAATCAGATCAATGAAGCATATGACGTACTAACAGAGCGACGACGAAGAGGAGCCAATTGATAGATCAAACTCTTGCCAAAACCAGTCAGGAGAAGAGCAAAAACATCTTTTCCTCTGAGAAAAGCCTCCAGAGCAGTGTTTTGCTCTTCTTTCAGTGAAAAAATACTCTGTAATTCCGATAAAACTTGCTTGATAGCCACGCTAACGCTAGTTTCATCGGCTGAAGCCGCCATGTTCTTTAGACTGAACTGTCGCGCTTCTCGTTGCGTCACACCTCAACCCGCCTCAAAGCCAACGCTGATTGGACGTTCGTTTGGTGAACGGCTCCAAATTTTCTTTAACGGAGAGTCTCCAGACTGATCTGCGAGTGAAACCTTGAAATCTCGCGAGATCAGGATGGTCTCACGAGGCTAGACCCTCACAGGATACGCCAGAGAAAATACATGGATGAAATATTTTTTTAAGGTTTTTGGTTATCCTCTAGCAGCAGTTTGTTGCAGTTAGCTAGTTGCGGGTATGACGCAGATATTTTTGATTTATACCCAATTTTGAAGCATGGTCTGCACTATGTTATTCCACGCCAACACAAGAGGGACAATCAGGAACTAGCTAGGATTGTGGGCGTCCATGTGTTGGGTTAACGAGCTTGTTCACCGTCTACAACCCCTCATCCAACGCCGGACGACACACAGTTCGCCCATGAGTGTTCCCCAAACGCTGGCCGTGGCGCGGCGTGTTTTGGCTCCGGGTGTAAACCAACAGACCGTCGCACAGAGCTAAAAACTAATGTCTTGCGTGGTGTCTGTGCACGAGGCTATCTGTGGCACTGTCTGCAGTCAACTACAATTTTGGGGAGGTGCACCAGAGCATCTTCGGAAGGCAGTTGCATATCTGTGTTAACTCCGAGACCCATGCAGACGACCTGGTCTCTGAGCATAAACCAGGCTTTACTGTGATGTTATTTTCGTGTTTGTGTTTTTTAAGAACAGTAATTTGTTTTTCCTTTGATCCTCTAAAGATGATTCACTGGAACTTTGACAGCATCAAGCACGGCAGTCATTCTGGCTTCTTTTCCAATGAAATTAGTGAGCAAATTTCATTAAAAACACATATAGCTGCCAAAGAGAACGATGCAGAGCAACGTCATTCCTTCCAAGTGTCTGTACACAGTGTCATCCATTACAGCTGAATAATTGAGGCATCACCCAAAGCCTGAGAGGAATGAAAGTCAGCTGGATGATGCCGAGGAAGACAGCAGGAGAAAATCAAAACTGAGGAAGACGGGAGTCTTCTGCCTCCTCCCATCCGTCTCAAACGCATTAATTGAGTTTGGATGGATTGGAGATCGATGGTGGGGAGGTCCTGCCATTGCTCAGCGGTTAGAGGAATTAAAATCTAAAATCAATCAGTTTTGTTTCTGCAAACCCGTCCCTCTCTGGGAATTGAAAATCAATTAAGGAAATTAAAAGTTCAAGTACTGACAAGAAAGTCATTTTCAACAAGCGGCGCCGCTTTCATCTCGGCCCGGAGCTCAGGCGCCGAGTGGCGCTGAGGATCAGATGGCGGCTTCATCTCAGAAGATGTTTGGCCCCGTAGAGACACTCGAAAGCATCTGACCTTTGAACCTTTGGCCTCTGAAGTGTGGGACTCATAGCACCCACCTGGCCCTGCAGTGAAACACACACACCCGTATGTGAGAAAGCCGCAGTTCAACAGTCCTTATACAAAGAAGGCAGAGACCCATAACATTAGAGGTGTTTGTTTAATGCTGTGCAAATAAAACCAACCCTACTCTAAACATCTTGGAAAATGTAACAATTTCATCCTGAATTTCGTGTCAAAAAATCTCCTACCATAAAAGAACAATTCAAGCTGAATGTGTTAGAGCCTAACGCCTTTTGCTTCACATAGAAACTGCTGCAAATGTTTGCTACTGAAGAACGTTGTCGCTGTTCAGAGATATAAAGTTCAGACACATGGTGTCCCTTTGAAGATGATCGTCCACCCTGCCTGAAAACGGACCACACAGCTCAGTCATTTGATAGCCACCCCCCCCCAGCAGGGTATCAGCATGAAGGGTTAAAGGTCAATCTACAACAAACAGGAAGAGAGTGTGACGGAGGTAAGGAATGGGCAGAGACTCAGCTTTCTCTCAATTTCTGATTTATAGTTTGACATCCTTTTTAATACGGATGCACAGATGTTCCACACATTTTGTGGCCAGTTTCTATTATAATTTTTTTTTTTATAAATCTTCGATAATTCAACCACTATCCTCTTAAAATGCAGTGGTGCCTGGTGGAGTTTTCTATAGTTGGGGGGTAATAACTTCAAAATAGACGTATACCAAAAGCCAATCTAATGTATAATAAGGTATCACACCAGTATATTTATATGGATGCCAACACAAAAAACAAAGCATTATGAAATGTTCTGCAAAGTGCTTTAAATCAACCCTGGTTGTCTTTATCCATGCTGGGTCAGATCCTGACGTTTGAAAAAGGAGGCAGGGAAAGTAGAATAAAGCCTTAGCTTCGCTGCATGCAGTTAGCCTAGCCTTGTAGCTAAATAATCCTATAAACCTGTCAATCAGCTGCACTTTCTAACATATGACTGTGACATCAGCGCTGTGGTGGGAGGAGGTGAGCAAATAAAGCTACTTTCAGCTCTGGGTGCTGAGAGCTGCTCCCCAGGATGCTCCTATCTGTAGCGCTGAAGAGGAGCTGCTGAGCTGGACAACTTTAACGAGAGTCTGTGGAGGAAGATTTTTGGAAATACCTTACTAATCCAACAACAAACGAAAC
>NW_015151214.1:66060-67779 GCF_000732505.1 Cyprinodon variegatus
TATCGCATCATGAACTGATTGAAATTAGCAAGCACTAGAAATGTGCTTTCATTGACATGAAACCATTAACCTGTTGATTAAACAGCCGTGTTCTTACTGTATTTTAGCAAGACAGACAGAGAGTATCTCCTGACTAAAGAGGCAAACAGGCTTTAAAAGCAGTAAAGAGGTGTTTTAAGGTGGAAACAAATCAATGCAAAAGATATAAGGAGACTGAGAAATGTTTCCTATTGTAATCTGAAGGGTCTCTGGGAAACGTGAGGTGAGAAAAGTGTGATGGGATAAAATGAGGGGCACGGGGTGAGGATGTAAAAGAACACGAGGAGAGAAAAAGAAGTGGAAATTACAGAGATATGGGGGGTGAGGAACAAGATGTCTGGGAAAGGAGAGATTTAGCAAAATAAAAAAAACATCTCATCCCAAAGCGTCTGCACCTGAGAGCAATTTGTCCCCAATTCTGGGTACTTAATCATAGTATTTATGTGTGCAGACAGAAGGAACTGTAGTGTTTGGAGGATCTGGAGGAAGTTAGACACGCGGATGATGTCTTCTGGGAAAGCTGCAGGGGACTTTGAAGAGATACCCAGCATGTCTGCAAGGCAGGGCCCCTCTCATTTCATGCACGCCAATGCTGCCCACCTGCTTGTATTAGTGGATTTCCCCTTAATACTTAACAGGCTTGCTTTATGTTGTGGGCATGAAGCATCACCCACTTTTTCTTATTTCCCTTTATTTTGTCAAGGGGCCAAGTTGAGACCTTTTAGTTGAAGATGGGATGGAAATATAATGAACTAGAAGGGAGAGAGAAAAAAGCTTTTCCGCTGTTAAAGACAAACAGTATTGGACTTTAGTGGTTATGAAATAAAGACCGCTGCTAGTTTATGGAAGAAAGGAGGAGGAGGTGTAGAGGCTTAAGGCTGAAGAGCTGGGGAAGGAGGGAGCTTTGCGGTTGGGAGAGTTTGCTTAAAGTGCCAGGCTGTTATTGCAACCGGCGGCTCAGGAATGCAACCGCCAGCTGCTCAAACCAATGACAAAGACAGAGAAGGAGAAAGACAGAAAAAGGAGTTTGGTAAGCCAGAGAACGACCAGGCAAACCACATTATGTCATCAGAGCCCAAAGATCTGCTAAGTAACCAAGTTGGAGAAAAACACTGGTTTCAATCAGATCTCACACACTTCACCGCACTTTGAGGGTTTGTATTTCAAACCAGGTAACACCAGAAGAATGAACCAAATAAAGAAAAAAAGGTCGAATACACTAAATAGGAAGATGGCAGCACTTAACTAACATAGGTTGACTGTAACTCTGTCTTCCTGGGATTTCATGGCATCATGATTTTTAAAATAGACTCGTTTTGTTTAATTTAAACTCATTTTGGTTATGATGTTGTTTAAAAATAATCAGCATCTCTGGTAAATGTTATATATTTCAATGGGATAATATCTTGGATGTGCACGCTCTCTTCAAGGCGGAAAAGCCAAATAAAATAGGAATACTAGGGGTTTTAATAGCTCAGGGGTTACAGCATACAACCCATTGATGTGGCCGACCCGGGTTCAAATCCGACCCATGGTCCTTTGCTGCATGTCTCTCCCCTTCTCTCATGCTGCGTTCACACCGGACGCAGCAAAAGCAGCAAAATCTCGTCTGCTGCTTCATTTTTGCTGCTTGTACCAGTTAGTTCTGACGCGCGGCTGAAGCAGCTTTGCTGCTCTGGC
>NW_015151214.1:69034-72039 GCF_000732505.1 Cyprinodon variegatus
TTTAACATCCAGCCAGTTGGATGTATGTTTACTGAAAACACATGACGGTCTGAAAGTTATTTGATTAAATAATACAAAGTCACAAAAAGAGATTTGGTTCTTTTAATTATTGCTAACCAATAAGCACCCTGAGAGAAATCCCTTAGCGCAATTCACAGCATAAGTTAAAGGGAGAGAACTGGGCGGTACTAACCTATCCATCAGCCTGTCTCTAAAGGTCTGTAATTAGCCGGGGCCAATCAACGAAGGCAATCCATCAGGCCCCCACACGCCAGAACCAGTCCCATTGGTCGCCGTCACTACCGGTCATCCTCTAAGGCTGCATCACCAATGGTGTAGCTGTTTGACGGAGAGACGTTAGGGCATATAGCCAAGCTAGCCAGGCATGGAGGGACTTTAGAGGACGAGGGGTGGAATGGGCCATGACAGCTTTATTCATCCGACGCTTAAACGGCCTCTGTGGAGAGGCATAGAAATGTCAACGTAGGGAGGATGATTACGAGAGGTATCGATCCCCTTTTCCTTCCCCTAAAAGAAAAAAAATCCTCCGCCTCCTCCCAGCGTTCTTTAGACCCGGAGGCCTGCTTCTCTACAAGCTGTGAGACAAGGAGAGACAAGAGCAAGGGAGGGGGGGTATGGGGAAAGCAGGCACTTTACATCCACCTCATTCATTCTCTTCATGCATGCTGGCTCTTGACTTTTTGCTGGCAGCGCATCTGCCTAAGCAGAACAGATAATGCTTAGCCAGCCTCTTCTCTCCCTTTGGACCATCAAAACAACCTTGGCTATGAGACATGGTGGAAGCAACACCGCTCTATATTTAGGAGTTTTAAAGAAAAAAACATAATACCTCTAAGAAATAGAAACAATAAAACATTTAGGACACGTCAGAGTTGCCTGCAAACTTTAATGATGCGAGAAGCCATTAAGTTTTTATTTTGCTAATGGTAATTGCGCGCTTCTATTGCTTTTTAAGTATTTCTTTCCGTCCATTAAAAAGCCAAGCAGGTCTGAAGGAACGAATTGTTAAGGAGGAAATGACAGATCCAGACATGCAGAGTCATTCATGGCGCACGTTTGATACACGCTGCTGTCGGAGCAAATGGCTGCAAAGGGCATCACCTACACTAAGCTGTTGTCGCTTCACATGTTGAAACCTGACAATAGTGCAAAAGTTGTGAGATTTTTTTATATTTTGTAGCAATAGAATAGTTTTATGAGTTAAACAACACAAAGAAAACTTTATTTGGTTTCCAGTTTATTTCAATAAAAAGTTTGAAAAGTGTTTTCTTCAGTTGTTCATTTTGACAGATTTCAAAGTTGGGTTGTAAAATACCTGCTAAAAGTTATTTTGCTCTTTGGATTTAGTTTGATTCAAAGTTTCTAAAGCCGGGCATACACTGTGCGATATTTTGAACTGTTGCACGCAGCTTCAGCTCAAACGGTACGATAAAATCCCAGGGTTTAAAAGTTCGCAGCTCATGATGTTTGTTCTCACAATGTGCGACCCGACGCCCTGATGCAATCTGCCTGCTCACACTGTATGTCTAAAAAACCACCGGTCAGACTCGGCGGCGAGAGATGGCGCTAGTCGGACTCATCTATGTGAAAGAAGAACTCCCTTGCAGTACTTGAGGTTCTGGTAAACCGGCTCGTAGCTCAGTTTCAACAGCAGGATATGTCCTTGACCACCTCACGATGGCCGACTGAATTTCCAACATGTTTAATTTTTATCCTAACCTTATTATTCCTTATCGGGAGTTGGTCGTGAGTGTCATGGTTTTCTTAAGGCATCTGTCCCACATGCAGTAAACCACTAAGAGAACCAGGGTAAAGGTTTGAACAGGTTTATTGATAAGCGGGGTAGGATTCAGGAAACTTGGTGTACTGGAAGAGGGAAGTACCAGTGGTTAGTTCAGGATCCGTGGGAACTTGGAGAGACAGAGAAAATGGAACTCACAATAGTGAAGAAAACTCGTTGGAGGGCGGACAGGTTTAGACTTGGTTGGACCCTGAGAAGCTATTGAGCGAACTGTCACTTGGAAATCCTGGAGGACTTGAACGGAACTTGTGGAGGTTTATCCCCCTGCTCACTGTGAGACTCAAACAATCCTTCCAGGGGAAGAAGGCCAAACATCCAGCATGCAGGATGGCTTCCTGCCGAAAAGGTAAAGACAAAAGGGTTAGGCTCAGTGAAAACAAAGTCTCAGTTAGACTTAGCTAAACTCAGCTTGGCTAGAGTACCCAAAACTGGCAAACACGCTGGCGCCAAGGTAGTGACAGTCCACTGCTCAAATAGTCCTCAAATAGTGATGAGCCAACCAGCAGCAGGTGTGTGGGAGGACCAACGAGAACAGGGCGCCACCTGGTGGTGGAGGGAGAAAAAACACAACCCACACAAACAGTGAGAGGCTGATTGCCCTTCGTTACCCCCTCTACACTACACAACGCAGGACGCATGAATAGGCTGATACTCTGCCTGAAAAGGGCAAAAAAATCATGCCGTGTATGCGCGGCTTAATTTAAGAAACAAACAACCTGCTTTCTGTCAAAGGCCATTTTTTTAAATAGACATTGACAATTTTGTTTTTTTGGAGACTTGCTAGCCTAATATGATTTCCACCAAAATAAACAGTTTATTTTCATGAGTCACCTCCAACCTGAATACTGTCTGACCTTTTAGAATAAAGATATCACTTAAATAGAACCTGTATGATGATATAAAGTAAGTGAAACATATCTAACACGTAGGAACCCAAATATCTGATATCTGTTAGTCTGCAAAGGGTTACAAAACCTCTTTTAAAGGACAAGTCTGGTCAGGAAGCACTAATCAACGGATCATTATTTATACCTAAAACTGATATATTTGCAGTGACTTAATGAATTTAGCATTATTCAGTAAAAAACTAAAAATAATAATTTTCGTCATGATCACAGAGTCTGGGAGCGGCTATTTTTGCCCAAATATAGTAACCCCTCCCTCCTGCCATCTTCCAGCAGTG
>NW_015151214.1:72617-74125 GCF_000732505.1 Cyprinodon variegatus
ATTTGTAATAATTTCATATTTAGTACTTTCAGAAGTTTGAATTCTGAATATGAGCAGGTGTTACTATATTTAGGCAAAAATGGCCGTTTTATTTTTCTACTGACAAACACTAAATTCATTAAATCACGGCGAATGTAATAGTTTTAGGTATAGATAATGGTCCATTGATTGATCTTTGCTGACCGGACTTCTCCTTTAATGGACGGTGATTCTTTGCTCCAAGTGTTTTGACACCTGCAGCAGGTTTGCTTTTAGGACGTCTTCTCAGTCAAGCCATTTCTGTATTAACTCAGACTGGCTTCGCCGTTAGCGCTAAAGGAAATAAACCTTTAACCACATGCTGTTGCCGCTACTGTGATCTATACTAAGCAAAGTAAGCCCAAGCTGCTGTACAGTCTAATTTACCATTCGGTTCAAGGCCTTTTACAACCCAGCGACTGCATTAAATTCATATTTTATTTTAATGTATAGCATTTAAAATAAATAGTGAATGACTCTAATTTTCCCTTTTTTATAAATGTGTTTTTCTTTTTCCAGCAAAGGAAAGAAAAGTTTGAGAACATCTGCTGAGTGACTAGAACATCCAATACTCATGTACGTCAAAACCCAAGAGCCATGTATGAGTAGAAAACATGTCCAGAAAATCATAACCCACTGTTTCCTCCCTCTGCCCTATTTGGAGCTGCTTTCCACACTTTTACTGTCTTAATGTTGCCTGCGTTCGCACATGTGCATTAGAGGTTACACTGCTGGTGAACCTGGGCGATGTTTCCTGGCACTATTAAATGTGGTCTCTCAAGGGCCACATTGCCACTTCTCCTTCGGCTATAGCTGTTTCTAATCACTATTTACCAGGAACTCTGAGTAACAAGCAAAGCAACAGAAAAGGGCTTCAGGAACTGTTCCGGCCAACCGGTCGAGTCTACATCATTCTGCTCAGGCACGCACCCGAGACGGGAAGTTTCCTCTGAGCTCAAACGGATCACACTAAAGAGTCTTTACATGGATCGGTGACTGAAAATGCTGATGATGGATGATGTTCACTCCCCACTTAGTTTTTTGGGGATTTGACAAGAGGGATTTTCAAGCTGATATTTAAAAAAGGTCATCCTACTGAAATAGTAGGCCGCTGAAATGGCAAAGCAGAGTAACGTCCCATGTGGTCGTCTATGAGCCTGCTTGTTCATTCGTTTGACCCTTTATTCACCTTTTCAGCTGAGCTGAAGTAGTTTGTTGTGAATTGACAGGGTATAAATAAACTATGCATATAAAGAAACAAACTCAGTTGAACAAATATGAGGCGTTAGTATTTTACCCATCTTGAGGTATACCAGAAATTTATAAAGTTGTTAAAATCAGATTGTTGTCCCCACAGTTTCCTGGGGTGAGCAGATCAACTCAGCAATTCTTACCTTTTTATTTACAGAGCTGCTTTAATTACTAGATGGTAATCTTAGAAAATTTAAGACAGGAAACAAAAGATGACACCCATTACTTTCACAAAAGAC
>NW_015151214.1:76929-78623 GCF_000732505.1 Cyprinodon variegatus
CAACAGAGGACAGACAAAGAAAAACCTAAGAAACTTAAATGAATCCAGAACACACCACTAAGGCTAGAAAACAAGGAAAAACCTGAGAAAAACAACAGAACCAAGATCGTTACAAGTATTCATTTACAGAAATGTTTTATTTATGTGAACGACTCATTCTTAATTACTTAATCCTACTAGTTACCACCAAATCATCAACACTAATCTAATGTTTAGTTTCAAGCATTTTTATTCTATAACTGAGAAAGGAAATCTGTTGCAAGCAAGATAAAACCTTGTGAAACTCTCAGAGCAGTTCTGATAGGTGCCTTAAGTCAAATAAAACGTGTAAACAAATCATTTCAAGCTTAAACAGAGAGTTTGATCATATTTAAAGTTTACACACAGCCTAGATGAGTTGTCTTACAGACATAAGAGACAGATTGGAGATAAAGTAAACGGGCAGGGCAGTAATTTAGGTTTATCAGCAATAAAAGACAAATGTTTGGCAGAAGGCAAGTTTTCTTCATACCCCCCAACTTCTCTCCCTCCACAGCAGATGCATGTTTTTCTCATGAGTAATGTGAAAGATAGAAGTTTTGCACCCTCCTTAATTTCCAGCTCCACATCCCTTGTTTGTTGCTCCCCCTATTTATATCTTCATCCTTCAAATTCCTTCCCTACAACAGGCTTTATTCCAAGTGCAGATAGAGGTCTCAGGAGCGCTGTAGGGCTTCATTTTCTTCAGCTGAGATCCTTACGTTTGATGAAGTTCACTGGGCTATTGTTGAGGTTCCAGGAAGTGTAAAGAGATCAGTGAAGTTAAATGGCCAACAGGGTCATCTATCAAATTCCCTTTAGACCAGTCCAGGCAGTCAGAGTGAAACAAGACACAGTATATTCTAAAGTACTAGCATGCAAGCACATGAATTATCGGATGGATGTCTGCTACATTTAACCTTGGTTTAAAAAAAAAAGGATTTATGCACACTCTCTCTGCACCCTCAGGCCCATGCATGCATCAGAACTGTATTCCAATTCAGCCACACACACGCTTCTCACTTCATCACCCTGGGGTTTGTTAAAAGGGAGTTTGCAGCGCGCAGAACACGAGCTGCCGTGGCGCGTCAGGTAACAAATTGGCAGCGCTGTTTTACTTTGCTGCTGATTGCGAAAGCGGGAATTTTCCCCGCCGTGGCAGAGAAGCATAGACGGAGGCCGGAGTCTGTGCTGGAGCGGGACCGAGAGGGAAATGATGGAAACTCTATTCACGTCTTCTCTTTCTCGCTTCCCTTCCTTTCTCTGTATTCTTTGGTTCCCTTTTGTCATTAGCTCGCTCGCTGCTTCTCTATCCGTCTGTTCGTCTCCTTCTTCTTACTCTCTCTCAGCCTGAGGGTTATGAAGCACATTATTAATCTATTACACTCCCCTTCGCCTTTCTGCTCATTTACACTTTCATTCTGCCTGAAATAGAAGGGATTTTTTTTTTGTGTGTTTGCAGTTTTACTTTGACTAAAATTGCTGTTTGATTCCAAATTTAAGATTTGAATTTAATTTATTTTCAGTGACGTGCAAAAAAAGAGTGTGACACAAATATTTGAATGGGACTGTGTTAAAATTGTGTATTTTCTCCTTAGCTGCATAATTAGCCTTAGGTTAAAGGAATAGTACACCCAAAACATGATTAGCCTTCATTTTCTACTCACCCCCATGCT
>NW_015151214.1:79374-81622 GCF_000732505.1 Cyprinodon variegatus
AGCATGGGGGTGAGTAGAAAATGAAGGCTAATCATGTTTTGGGTGTACTATTCCTTTAAATGTGAGTGTGTGTGTGAATGGTTGTTTGTCCTGTTTGTCTCTGTGTTGCCCTGCAATGGAGACCGGCACCCCTCGCGACTCCACTTGGGATTAAGTGTGCCAGCAAATGGACGAATGGATGGACCCACGCTCTCCACTTAAAAAAACTAAAATGCACATGTACAACCCTGTACCCGCTCCCTCTCTGGAAACGCGAAGGAGAGCGTGCATGAGCCAATTTCGCCTCATGCACACTCTGTTTAAAAGTTGCTGTTTGCATCGCTCATACAAGCTTGCTTTCCAAAAGAAGATTTGCAACTTTTCCACTGACAGACGGTAAGTGAAAATGGGGACGAGCACGTAGGACGGCCTTACGTAAACATGTCACCAAAATGACAGTTAAGAGGCCCAATTATTAGATGATCAACCAGGAAAGAGAACATCCTCCACTATACCTTAAAGGAAACTAGACTCTGATTGTAGATGTTAAATAAAGCTGTTTTTTTTTTGTTTTTTTTTGTTTTTTTCAGACATATGGTACCAGTTTTATATAATAAATGCTCATAAAACCTGCATCCAAAAATATGTGAATAATGCCCAAGTTTTAATTTGGTCAAAGCTGAAGGGAATCTTTTTAAAAGAACTAAGAATTATGGCAGAAATAAAATATTTACGGAGCTTTTTGATCAACAGAGCAACTTGAAGGCCGCTGAAAAGATTAAACAGATTCTTTTCTGCTTGTTTGTTACAGCTCTGTAAAAAAAAAAAAAAAAAAAAAAAAGGTCCCACAACAAAAGCTTGACAATAAAAGCAGCTAATTTGGATATAAAACCCCTAAATGGTTTTGTGGAGTAAGGAAAGCAGAGAAGAAAGAACTGTTAGGACTCCACCACAGGACTGTTTCCTGATGAGCAATCAGAGGCTTTCCTCACGCCCCCAGTTTAAGTGTGGCTGTAGCAGCATGTGTTTGCTCCACACACACCCATACTATGAAACCCGTACTGCATATGGCTACAGCCTGGCTTTTTACAGGTTTTTTTTACACCTAGAGTAATGACTGGACTTCCAGGCGGGTTTGATGAGGAGCCATTTGGATGGACACAAGGCTGAATGGATGCAACGCTGACAGATGGAAGAACAGACAGACATACAGGAGATATTCCTGAGCCCAACATTAGCAAGCCTGGTTTTCGGTCTCTGTTTCTTTCCTTCCTCGCTCTATTTGGATTCAGAATCAGTCTTTCTTAATCCATCACTGAAACACCCTGAACACCCTGTCTACTTTTAAGGCTAGGCTTAAAACTTTCCTTTTTGATAAAGCTAGTTTATCCTGAGCTATCTCTATATTTATGCTGCTATAGGCTTAGACTGCTGGAGGACATAGGGACCCCTTTTTCATCATTCTGCTTCATTCTATTGAAAGAAGTTTTATCACGGTGGCTTTCATGAATTAAATTCAATTCAGTTTATTTATATAGAGCAAATTCACAAAACATGTCATCTCAAGGCACTTTATAATTCAACCACATCATCCAGTCAAATTGATTCAAAGTTTTCTATCTAAGGAAAAGCAATCCCTCATACTAAGCATGCTTGTAGCGACAGTGGAGAGGAAAAACACTCTTTTAACAGGAAGAAACCTCAAGCAGAACCAGACTCAGTGTGCCAATTGCAATTTATAACTACGATCCGCATGCACATGTTGCCTTACAAAAGTTTATTATGGTTTATTATGATTTTTTTTCATATCTATGATAAACAAACACAAATATGCACATGATTGAGAAGTAGAAGGAAAAGGAAGGTTTTCAGAAGACAAGACTTGTAGAAACTCTGGTGGAGCAGCAGAGGTCCATCACTCATGGTGGAAGAATCTGCTCAATGGAAAGCTATTCCTAAACTTACATCTAAGGAAAAGGGAAAAAAAAAGAAAGAGTTGATATGTAAACATGAACTCTAAAACTACTGTTGCTGTGATTTCATAGCAAAATCAGAAGGTTCTGGAACACTCAAAATCTATCTGGGCCAGATCATTATTCTTTGTTTATTTGTGTATTCTTAGTTTATTAGTGTTATGTTTTTGTGTCAGTTATTCATGTTTGTTTCATGAGTTTAAGTTAAGTCCCTGGTTCACGTTCCTACCCCGGAGGCCAGTGGATTGAGAGGGTTTGGTGTTTGTCTCGTGTCTCCTGATCGTGTCCCGGTTCCT
>NW_015151214.1:82539-84252 GCF_000732505.1 Cyprinodon variegatus
GCCTTTGACTGTTATATCTACTCATTATTGGTTAAGTTCTTATTCCAACCTACCTTTCATTTCATTTATATATTCTTATTCTTCGCCGTCACGTGTTACCCTGATGAAGTGTATTTTTCTTTTTTCTGTTCATGTGCAGCTCTTTGAATTTCATGTTACTGAAAACTTGACAAAATGTAAAAAAAAACAAAATCATAAAGACGCATGGGTACATTTGTGCGGCACTGTTCACAGGCATGTCAACCTTTTGAAAATTGTACTGTTGTCATGAAAGGTTAAACAGTTTTCTCTGTCAGCATGTTGATTTTACGTGGGCAGGAATCCCTGCTTCATGAAGCAGATGGTGATGGAATGAGCAACAGAAGAGAAGAGGAAGAATTTGTGCGTCTTGTATGGAGGAGTCTATACTTTATGTCCCTCCAAATTGGAGCCCTCAGCCGTTTCCGGGCGTACTCACAGATACATGGCGGCGGATCAGTCCCCGCTCCTTTCACCCACTCTCCATCCCTATCATTAGGTATTGAAATCAGAAACTCCAGAATCTCCTGTTTGCATGCGTCATGCATGCGCCGATGAGCGAACGTACGTGTCAACTTCAGAGCAAGGAGGAAGATGGCGTAAAAAGGAAAGCGAAGGATCCTCTGAAAGAGTCACTTGGCGTCTCTGAACTGGAACACTTTACTCCAAAGCATTGGCTTATTCCTTATGCCACCCGACTGCCAATTCATGTTACTATGCCACTGGAGATGGAAAGTGAGCACTTGTGATTTTTCTCTGCCTGTCTGCTCTCACTGGGATGTGACTGAGTGCTGCAGAATGCCTGCTGCTGGTTGCTGTGACTTGGGGAGTCTGGGTCTGATTGTCCTTCCTCTTTTCAATCAGGAAGGCTTGATTTGAAGAGAAGATACTGTACCTGCACCAGTCCAGAAAACAGAACTTACTTGCATTAATAACTGTTTTCTTTTGGGATTTACATCCTCTTTTTCTCCAAACTAATGGTGTAACATTTTTTTTTCATTCTGGCTCATTATTATGTCTATCATAAAACACACTAGGCTTCCTGCAGAACCATTGTCTGGCCAGATCTTGACATTTCCTACTTAGCCTTTTGAAGTCATGCCGGCCTTGCATTAATGTGGTCTGGTGTCCAGTAGAAAGGCACAAAGCAGCATGCGGTGTGGGGGCTGAGGCCTGTCCAAACAACTGGTGCAAAGATTAACTACCTCTGAGATTCGTTCTTTAGGGCTGAAGGCGGAAATCTTGACATGAAGAATAAAGCAGGCAGGACGGCTATGCGTTCAAAGGGCATTCAGAGTTTAAAATTTTGCTCTTATGTTAAAATTCTGTCAAAAACTGCCAAAGAATAAAAGGATATATTTAGTGTTTATATTGCAACCACTTTGGAATTAAATAAATGTTAAATATCTAAATTTGCGGGGAAGTGGTTTAGATTAGATTGTACATCTTACACGCATCTGCTTTGGGTTCCTCATCCTTTGCTGAACATGTTTCACCTTCTTCTCTCCTATAAACATGACTGTAAATAAAAGCTGCTAGTGCCACAAAAAAGTTAGCATTTTTTAAAGAAAGTCTTGGAGTTCTGACCAGAGGAGCATCAAACAGGTTGAAACAGGATAAGCCTCCCCAGACCATCACTGACCCACCACCAAACCGGTCATTCTGAACGATGTTACAGGCAGCAGAACGTTCTGC
>NW_015151214.1:84733-86324 GCF_000732505.1 Cyprinodon variegatus
GCTAACAGCAGTTACAGTGACCCTAGCCAAATGCAAAACTGGTGAAAAAGAGTCAGAAAAGACGAGGAGGGGAGAAATGTCAGCGGCCTCCACCTGTAAAACCATTCCTGTTATGATGGTCGTCTGGTTGTTGCCCCTCTAGTTCACCTGTTGTTCATTTCATTAACACCAAAGCAGCTGAACCTGATTAACAACCCCCTCTGCTACTGACCTGACCAAATCAATATCCCAGTTTAATGAACTTTATGCTATACTCTGATTACAACGTCTTCCTTTAATTTTTTGTGTAGTGTATAAACCACCTTTGCAGTTCCTCATTGCTGGTTCTTCATCGTTTCTTTGCTCCCATGTTTGTTTTTCATGATGTCTCCTGCATTTTTGGTTTGTTTTTGGACTCTGCTGCCATTGCCTCTGGGACCCACCCAACTGTGACTATATATTTATAATTTTGAGTTTGACAAAGTAAAGGGAATGTGATCTAAAAGAATCACAATGACGTAAAATCTAATCTTAAAAACATTAAATAAAAATATATATATAGAATAAAAAAATATATATTTTACAGTAAATATTTAAGATGGAAAAAAGAAAATTCAGAGTCTTGGCAAACAGCTTTTAAACATCTGATGATGATGAAGCTGGTTCTTCCGGTCCAGGGTGAACAGTAGATGGATGCTGTGCTGTTCAGGCTTTCTATATTCTAATATTTCAATGTTTCTGCGTTAAAGTTGCTGCTTCACAGCAGCAGAAAATAACCGATTACACCAGATGGTTTGTTACAAAGAGCCATATGGCTATCTGGAGTATGCTGGTCCCCGCTTGAGGAAGGGCATGATTGAACCGTCTGTCTATCTCCATCTATCACCACCAAATTTAAACCTTTCTGCATCGTCGACAAACAGCAGAACGTGTTGCTAAATCAAGGCCTGCGCTGAAATGTATATTTGGCAAGTAAAGCCTGCAGAGTTGATCTCTGGCTTTCTTCCCTCCTTCCGATACGTTCGGACTGTTGCTCTGATGATGTTCAGATTAAATGTTTAAAGGGAAACCATGATATATAGCGTGTAGTCTAATGATGTAAAGAGGTCTAAACGAGGAATAATAAGTGCATTATTCCTTGTTTAGAGCAGGCAATTAGGATGATTTGCAAAAGATGAAGAAAACCAACTCCATTATTGGATTTTAATCATAATTCCTATTATCTTACTTTAATGGCAAAAACTACTCATTCAGATTGTCTTATTTATCCTTTTCAATAACTTAGTTGAAATCATTTTTTTTCTAGAGGTGTCAAGTAAAGTATTTTAACTTCAGTAGAAATGTTGGCAATCTATACTTTACTGGAGTAATTATTTTTTAGGCAACTTTTTACTTTCCACTTCTTACATTTTAAAAATGTAATTTTTGTTTTATTTAAGCTCATTTTCATTGTGGCCTTATTGTATTTAAAAAAAAAAAAATCTAAGTAATTAGTTTCATCCAGACAATTAATTTCTTTATCAAAATAAATAGTTTTTCAAGATGATGCAAAGTTAGATCTGAAACTGTTACCATTAGTTATAAAACTAATAAAATGAGGTCTAACGAAGTT
>NW_015151214.1:87183-87942 GCF_000732505.1 Cyprinodon variegatus
ATGTGTTCAAAAGAGCACATAATGTTTTGGGAAGAGAAAAGTTTTAGTTCGCTGTTCCTAAAAACCTGCCGGACTACTTTTGGCTTGACCAAAACTGGACGATAACTCTGCTCACAGGACGCTGCCAGGGGTAAGTCAGTGTGATTGCATGCCGCTGGTGATGGGGATGCCATAGAGATTCATGTCAAAAATACCGAACTATCGCTTTAAAGGAGCTTTTCATTGACTAACTAGGCGGTTTGTTGGCTATATCAGCAGGTTAATAAATAATAAGTACTATATTATGATATTAAAATTTGTATTTATTCATTTAAATTTTATTATCATGTTTAATCAGACCTCAAATTTTATATTTAGTTAAGAGTGAGATGGTTAATTTTCAGAGGCATGGATGACTTGACCCTGGAAGAGAAATCTTTTTCTCCTGACTTCTATAAGAAAATCAAAGTCAGGATTTTCTCTGACTGACAGCCCTGTGGCTGCAAGGCTATCAGTCTGCAACACTGGGGCCTCCAGGCCACCGTCCTGTCTCCATTTCTCTTCACCCTCTACACCTTCACCTTGTGGGCTGTGTGTCTGAGGGGAATGAGCTGGAGTACCGATCAGTCATCATGGACTTTGTGGACTGTTGTGAGAAAAAACACCTGTGTTTAAACACCAGTTAGACGAAGGCGATGGTGATCGACTTCAGGAGACGACCCCCGTGTGAACATTCAGGGGCAGGACATAGAAACTGTGGAGAGTTTCAAATACCTGGGT
>NW_015151214.1:90317-92248 GCF_000732505.1 Cyprinodon variegatus
TAGACCAACTTGATAAAGCTACTAGGAGTGAAAAGCAAAGAGTAAAACTGTTTATGAGACTGAGGAGGAGAGGCCAGATTTTTCAGGCTGATTTCTTGGTCCAAAAATCTGGAAACTATTTCTAACAGCTTTTCAGCAGAGATTGTGGGTTAAAATACATCCTCTTCAGACGACAGATGCACACTCTGCAAAAACTGATCAAAAACATAAATACAGCTTTATCAAAATAACTGCATTTGCCCTTTATTTGAGTAGAGATATAATCTTCTCTGTCCCATTTTGAAACATTTTTTCAGCAATATAGTTTTCCCATTTTATGCAGGAGAATTTTGCAAATATTCTCGTACCCTATTTTTTTATGAAGAAGCACTATTAATTAATGCATCTACAGTATAAAAAGAAAACATTTTTGATGAAGCGGTTACATGTGTTTAATAGAGCAGCGCAGGCAGCTCCGCTCAGACACTGACACCGTACACCATCCTGCTATTCTGGGAAGGCTGGACCATATTAATAAGTTGGAGACTGGTGTGAAGCAGCCGTGTTTTATGTTGGACCACCTACATGGAAGCAGCTTATGCGACTTAATCAAATGCAAATAATGACCCTCAGACAGGCAGGAAGTTTTCAGGGAGCAAATTTAAGAAGGATTCAGCGTCTGAGGATCCGTCATCCTGAAAATAAAACTTAGTGCAGCGAAGAAATAAAGGCCTCGTTGTAAAATCATGAATCAGTCGTTTGGAACTGAGGTTCAGCAGCAACCTTTGGGGGAAAGTCACAGTTAAGGCGACTGTATTAGACCTGTCAGCGCTGGAAGACATGCTGCATAGTAAGCTAGGGGCCAGTTTGCTTTTCTTGCACTGGAGCAACTTTGCTCTTACTCTCTCTCCTGAGCTTTTCATTGTGTAGTAACTCAACAAAGCCAGTTTGCTTAACCTGAACCTTTGCCCGGTCTAAATTAACAGCAAAAAGAGGTTTCTGCCGCTTTAATACGGCGTGTATTATTATCATAACCCTGTGTGATGATCCGCTGACCGCACAATGACAGGGAAGGGCTGTAAGCGTCATTTAGAAACGTGTAAGGCTGCATTAATGCAAACACTGACTGATGGAGATGACAGCGGGGTCTGGCTTCCATCAGCGGCGAAACGGAGGGAGGTCAGAGTTCAGTCAGGAAGTTATAGAGTGATGCTGTCGCTGAGAAGGAAGGACAAACAGGCTGAGAGGAAGGCTGATGAAAGGAGACAAGAGAGATGGATGAGGGTCGGTGACGCCGACAGAAATGATGCTTTCTGGACATAAAAGGAAAGGAAGGAATTCCAGGAAGTTATGGGATAAACAAGGAAAAGTCCTGTTGAAGGTGAGGGGTTAGTATCAAATGGCATTTAGTTTGATTCAAGCTTTTTATTCTTCAAATGTTAATGGTTTATGATCTAAAACGAGTCCTTCAAATTTTCCAATGAAGTGTTTCCATGAAGGAGCGAAGCGGGTTGAACTTCTAAAGGATTCCCAGATCTTCCTAGAGTTCTGCAAAAAAAACGAAAAAAGAACCTTATGGAAAACCGTCAGTATCGTCTTCCTCGGACAGCAGAGTGTCTTCAGTCAGAGGCATCACCAGATCAGCTGCAAGACAGGCAGCTATGGAGGATCCTTCCTGCCTACAGCATCAACAGTTCTTCTTTTCGTCATTGCTTTTAAAGGAAAAGTCCGGTCAGCAAGGAATAATCAATGGATCATTATTTATGCATAAAACTAATATGTGTCATGATCTGGCCTGTTTGCTCCTTAATCAGTCATTCCTTTCACCTGCCGTTTTCCCTCCCTGCCTCAATTATAATTTATTCCTCACCTGTTTCCTCTGGTTTATATTCAGTTCAGCCTGAGCATTCAGGGCCAGATCATTATTTGTCTTTCTGTCAGTCTGTCTGTTA
>NW_015151214.1:92409-95332 GCF_000732505.1 Cyprinodon variegatus
ATATGTGGGGAGGTTCAGTTTTTATCTCAGTAAGCCTGGCTCCAGGGAGGAGACCAGTTTAAAGTCCTGCATCAAGTTCTGGTTCCACGGTCCCAGTCAGACTCTGAACCCGCCTGAGAGCTCTTTCATGCATGGAAGTCTGGATCCTGTTCCTGTCTGTTCCAGCCTGATCTGGATCCTGTTCTGGATCCCTGACCAGGATCGACTTCCTGCAAGACCTCTGGAACTGCAGCACTCGAATGGACTGTTAAACCAGGTAAGTGTCCAACTCAGATAATCTTCTGTCAGGTGATCGTGGTCACTTACCTGTGTCTCTCCTGCAGAGTGTCTGTGATTGGGCCCCGCTCCCCCTCCTGCAGCTACAGTTCCTAGAAGCTGCACTTTAGTTCTTGTTTTGTTTTTCTTTAAACGTTTTATACTTTCCTACTGGCTGTCTCTCCTTGAATACTGGGTCCATCTGTCCTCGGTTTATGACAATATGTTTGTGGTGATTTAATGAATTTAGCGTTAATCACATCATTGATTCTGGGAAATTGTTTTTTCAATGAAATCGTTTTTTCAGTGTATGGAAATATAAAACATGGAGGAGAACGGTGAAAAAGCCGCTGGTTTAAAAAAAAACTTTCAAGCACCTATGAACGGCACCTCGCCCACTGACCACTGGGCTCTACGCCGGTTGGTAAGCAGGCCCAGTCAGTCAGGAGTTCAGAGATTAGTGGATTACCGGAGGCAGAAACCAGATTATTCTCAGCAGAAATCAGGCCTCTACTAGTTTGTTACTCTTTCTTCTCAGCTTACTCCTTATTTTCCGCCTTTTAGGAAAACCAGTTTCCAGTCCCTGGTCTGTTGTAGATTCCAGTCCTCCTCCTCATTCTTTATTGTAGTTTATTGCAGAACTCCCCTTTAGATTCCATCCATAAATCTCCTCTGGCTGCTCCCCAGATCCCCCGCCTGTACGCCTCCACAGTTCTCCATCCAGATCATCGTTTCCCTGGAGATCATCACCGACCTGCACGTCCAACCTCAGCCTCAGTGAGACAATCGTCTCGTCCTCCTCCTCCTCACCACAGACGATCGAACCGTCCTTCCTTCAGGTTCCTCCTCGCTGCCAGCCTGGATCCTCCACTTCAACTTCATTTAATCGCTCGGTAGTTTTTCCTGCACAGCAATTTCTCTTTAAAAAACAAGATTAAACTGAAATGATGGAAATGAGGAAAAATATGTTTCCTCTTAATTCCAACATTGTTTTCACTTAATATATTATAGTTTTTTTTTTACAAATCCTTTTTCAAGCACCTTAGAAAATTGCAAACCAGATGACAGGTTTATATCAATCCATATAATTGTTTTTATAAAATGAAAATGACCACCTGCTCCATTTTACTCTTGAAGAAAAGCCAGATGGGAAGATAAAATTATCTTTTCTTTAAATTATCAGTAAAAAAAAAAAAAAGTTTGACACATTTCTGGTAAAAAAAAACAAAACCAGAGTTAATTTTAATTAACAATAAATCAGATGAATCACATTAAAAATAATTAAAACCATCAATAACCAACTGGTTGTTAGTTATTTATTTATATTTCTAATGAGTATATAATCTCATTAAAAAGGCCAAAGTTTAAACTCCCACATGTTGATATCTTTATTTGATCTGCAGTGCAAATGTAAAGTAAAAACGCTTTGATAGAAATCCCAACAAATTCTAATTAAAACAGTTTTAACCTTTAAACTGATAATCAGCCAAGACCAAGAATGGAGGCCGCGTCAAACCGGCTAAATTCGACTTTTTAATCTCCAATCCGACTTTTTCAGAGGTGTCAAAAGTATTAATGTTTATTTCTCCAGTAGAAGTTAGAGGATCGACTTCAGCTTTTTACTCCAGTAAAATTTTAAAAATGGAGTCTAAGCGGAAATTCAACTAAAAAAACTCATTGTTTTTTTTTTCCTTCATCCACCTGCCAATCAGCTTTGAACCACACCTCCACGATAGCCAATCGGCATCCAAAGCTCATCTTAAAAGGCCTCCGATACGCACCTGTCTGCTCCTGCACAGGCGGCGGATGCGCTGTGACTTCATTCAGATGACCTGCAGCCCCTCCCCCACCATCGTAGCTAAAGCTTCAATAGAGCGTCATTCCTTCTGGACTCTTACTGCGTTCCCTGTCTCATCTCAACCAGTCCGGCAGAAGACCGCCATGTCGAGTGTGGTTCTGCCAGAGGTTTCTTCCCAAAGGGGAGTTTTTCCTCTCCACTGTCGCTCCATGCTTGCTCATCATGGACAGGTTCTCTCAACCTGTGTTATCCAACTGAACTTCCATCTTCCAGGTCCCTGAGTGTGTCAGGTTTCTGTTTCTGTTATGTTTTTCTTTTGAGTATTCAGTCTTACTTTACTCCTTGATTTCTAGTGTTTAGTTTTCTTTTCTCCATGTTTTATAGTCCTAGTTATTTGATTATCATTTTGTTGCTATTTCCAGTCTTCCAGGTTTCTGTTTGTTGCTCTCTGCTGCCCTCTTATGTTCTCCTTCTTCCCTAGCTCTTTCCTTCTCTTGTTCTGTGCACACTAGGGGTGTAAATAATATTTGTTTTGTATCGATGCATCGATCCAAAAGCCGACAATCCGATGCATCGACACGTTCGCAAGAGAATCGATTCATGTTTTTTTTTTCCTCCGGTCTATTTTTATCCATTTGCTCCTGGGAGTAATTCTCCTCCTGTGCTGCGGTGGCGCTAAACCTATTTTGTCCTCCTACCTCGCTTCCTGGTTATACTCTTACAGCAGTGTGTTGCAGTGAGTTGATGCAGACATTTTTAAATTATGCTCAGTATTGAAGCGTGGTCTGCGCTACACGCTGTGGGTCTAGATACGGCCGAGGCGGCGAGGAAGTGGGGGCGAGTTTAGTCCGACGACGGAGGGACATGAGG
>NW_015151214.1:96631-98214 GCF_000732505.1 Cyprinodon variegatus
GGTACGTTAGACTTGTTTTCTTGTTTTCCTTTTGGATTTTTGGATAACCAGCCTCTGATTTCTGTTAAGTCATAAGTAAATCCACAACAGATTCACTTCTGCCTCTGCTTTTGGATCAACTAACCATAGTCAAATCGTGACAGAGTGAAGCTCTAGTATCAGCACCTGCAGTCCACTGGATCTCCCCATAAAGCTCAGCAGACCGTCTCTCCAACCAGCAGTCTACAGACTGACCAACTCCATCTATCTCCACTCCACCACCAGTTTCAGGCCTGGGGGGGAAACAGCCCTAATTCTTTACTCCTGTTCATACATATCTATCAAATTAAGCTCTATGTTTCCTGCTGAGGTCTGAGCGCCAAAAACAAAGTAATTGTATCAGTAAATTTCTCCTAATTGTCTTTTCTCTTCGTGTTTTTCAGATTGAAGCATCATTTTAAAAACTACTTTAAGTATAAAAGTAAAAGCAATGCAGGAAAAAAATGTTAAGGCCAGAAGTTTTACTGCTTTATGCTATTAAAGGAACATTTTTCTACAATTCTGGATGATAACTTCCTTAGACTTTATTTTCTTAGTTTTATAACTTATGGTAACAGTTATTAAAATGAATAAATAAAGAACAGCTGTAAAGCAAAGCTCCACTTCATGAGTCTGAGCAGCATCTCAAACAAGAACAGATAAAAAAAATGCTCATTTTTTCCCCATTATCTTATTAAAAACATTATCTTATATAAAAAAAATAGCTTTAAATATTTAATTAAAAACATAATAGGAACTATGTTTAAGGGAAAAAAAATAATTTCTACATCTATTTCCTCTCATCTTTTTAAAGCTTTGACAAAAGAATTCAGAAAAAATGATTAAACTGACCTTTAATGCTGTGATTGTGTTTTTTCTCCAATCAACAAAACGTACGAAAACCACAATGAAAAATAAATTAATTGACAAAGAAAACAAACTAGAAGCTCTTTACCATAAAATCAAACAAGAATGATTTGTGTGGATTAAAGAAACTAATATTACGTTCTGTTTCCGTAAATCAAAGGAAAATGAGCGTCTTAAACTCTTCAGCGTCGTCATGACGAGCTATTAGCTGAGCTCCGTTTTGCTGTAACGACCGGCCGTAAATTTCATTTACATTCAGACACCAGAGCCGTTCCTGTGGAAACTCACATGCAGAGCTGCACTGTGGATGTTCTGCTTCCTACATGATGCCCTAAAAATAAAACTAATAAGGTGCCATTTTTAGCCATTTCTTTGCTGAAATTATCTGTTATTATCAGAGGTGATGCATAGAATAAATACATCGCCATTGTTCTCTAACCTTCCAAGACTTAGACTCAACTTTATTTATCCCTTGGGATTACTCCTTCAGGGAAATTCTGGTTCCAGGAGCTTATATAGAGGACAAACAGTTAAAACAACCACTTAAGATAAAAATATGACAGAGTATAAAAAGAGTGTAGAAACTACAAAGAGCATTAAAAAAATGTTTAATTTCCTGTAATGCGTTTCCCTTAGATATAAAAATATCTGCACAGTAGAGAGCTAAGGGACGTCAACTCAGTTGACAGAACTATACT
>NW_015151214.1:99497-100983 GCF_000732505.1 Cyprinodon variegatus
GACAGTGGAGAGGAAAAACTCCATTTGAACAGGAAGAAACCTCCAGCAGAACCAGGCTCAGTGTGAGCGGCCATCTGCTTAGAGCTTTTTTGTTTTTTTAGCTTCATTTCAGCTTTAAAATGTTCCTTTACAGCTTGTTTAATTACTCTGGGCTGCATTTGATCGACTCTGGAGTAAAACCTAAATTACTTTAGGCTCTTCAATGACTCTAAATCAGATATTTCTTAACTGATTAGTGAAAAACTGAATAATTGGAAGCTTAATAAAAAAAAAAACTCTCTTTAGTAATCTATGGGAATTTAAGTTTGGAATCTACAAATCTACACATTGGGAAACCTGGAAATGGATATTTGCATTGATAGAAAACACTTCAATGTAAAGATTAGAATCCATAAAGCAATTACTTTCCTCTTTTTAAACAAAAAGATAAGAATAGGTTATTTTTTTATGATAAGAAGTTAATATTCTAACTTTAGAGTCAACATTGACAGTAATGTGTCACTTATAGCGGCAGACCAATAGGTGAAATGAAACCCGCGTATGTGAATCTGAAAAGCGCAGCCAAGGAAGGCAAATAAGACATCAGCTGTTCAGCGCCGCCAGGGAGGCGTGGTATTTCCTGCTCTGCTGATACATGTCCTCTACACCCCCCCCAACCCTGACCTCTCCTAACAAACAAGGAGAGGAGGAGGCCTGAAAGGATAGAGCCCAAAATCAGAGCTTTTTATCTGAACTGTTTGGAAGGAAAGGTGACGTCTGATTGTTTGCTTTTCTTAAAAAGACCAGAAGATAAAGAGGTTGAAAGAAAGAAAAAACAGATTTTGTTCTTTGCAGTTTAGTCGATTCTGTCTATTTATCAATAATTCACCTCCTGCATTTGCTCTCCCTTTCTAAGCCATAATTAATCCTTTCTGCTGTTTCACATCACAGGTTGACTCAAACTGTCATAGTTTTGGTTCAGTTTAAGTTTTATGTTTGAGTTTTCATTGGTTTTATTTCTGTTTTGTGTTATTCTGGTTATTTTTGATTGTATTTGAGTTCTTAGGTATTTCTTGTTTGCCCTCATGTGTCAGTCTCCTTTTCCCTAGCTTCCTTCTAGACTCCTCTGTTCACACCTGCTCCCAATCTGCCGATTAGCCTGGTCTTTAGCTACGTCCACATCGCAGCCTGAAGTGACCCAAATCCGATTTTTTTGACCCACATGCGACCTGGATCGGATCTTTTCATGGCTGTCTGAACAACACAGATCAGATTTTTTTTCAATGCGATCCAGGCCAGTTGGCTATGTGGTTCTGAATCCGATACGAATCTGATCTGACCTGTGGGTGAACGGCCAATTCAATTCAATTCAGTTTATTTATATAGCGCCAAATTCACAACACATGTCATCTCAAGGCACAGTTCAACCAGATCATCCAGTCAAATTGATACAAAGTTTTCTATCTAAGGAAAACCAGCTGATTGCATCGACTCATTGACTCAAATA
>NW_015151214.1:104058-106447 GCF_000732505.1 Cyprinodon variegatus
AGAAACCACTTTAGCTTCAGTGTCTGAATGTGGGTCAAGTCAAACCTCCGACCAACCTGACAGAAACAAGTTAATTAAAGCAAATGAAGATTATTTTAACGTCTTTGTGACTCATTCTTGATTTGTGGGCCAAGTCTTGCAGCAAATATTGCTTTTTCTTGCTCCATTCAGATATTTACAAATTACAAAATTTTTTTTTTTTCCTTGACTCAGTTAAACATGTTTTAAAATTTTTCTTCTTCTTTCCCTAAACCAATTAAGGATCGTTTAAAATGTAAAACTCTAGTAAGTAACTGATAGACTAGCTTAATTACCGTAGATCATTCAGTGAATCCAAAATGATAGAACAGAAAAGTTTTATTACAATGTGAATTTCTTTATTTATCCCCTGTGTGAAATTATTTTCTTGCAGCGCAACCGTTTACAGACGATAGAAAAATAAGATTATAAAGACAATAGAATAAAATAAAATACAGTTTAATAAGACTAAAATAAGTAGAATTACAACCTTCCCATATAAACAGTGTAAAATAAGATCTCTATAAAAAGATGAGGATCAAATTATATACCATCGACAGAACTTAAAATGCTGCTGATTCCAAGAGCAATGCCCAAACACCAGTCCTTCTGTTATATATTTATCTAAAAGGTGTTAAATATGCAAAAAACCAAACAATTAGTTATTCTTAGTGACCCCTACTGGTCCTGGGAACCTCAGCAGCCGCTTTTTTAATATATTTCTCGACCGACCCTGATTAAATGCATAATGAACTTCCTTAATTCATTTCCACATTGCAAAAACGATCTAGAAATAAGTAAAAATGTCCTTAATTAAGTGTATTCACCCTTAATTTGAGTAGGTAAATGAGATAGTTTGCCAATGGAATGAGTAATTTTACTCTTAAAATAAGATAATTAGATAATATGCACTTGAAATAAGACAATGCAATTGAGTTTTCTTATTTTAAGTGTAAATTGTCTTGTTCCATTGGCAAAATGTCTCTTTTATCTCCTCAATTCAAGAACAAATGCACTTATTTGACGACAAAATGACTTATCTACATTTAGATTTTTTGCAGTGTATAAAGTCTTTATTGGCATCTGTGAGGTGCGCTGCAAAAACGATCTAGAAATAAGTAAAAATTTCTTAAATGAAGTGTATTCACCCTAATTTGAGTGGGTAAATTAGATAGTTTGCCAATGGAATGAGTAATTTTACTCTTAAAATAAGATAATTAGATAATATGCACTTAAAATAAGACAATGCAATAGAGTTTTCTTATTTTAAGTGTAAATCATCTTGTTCCATTGGCAAAATGTCTCTTCTACCTCCTCAATTCAAGAACAAATACACTTATTTTAAGAAAAAAGGACTTATCTAGATTTAGATTTTTTGCAGTGTAGGACCTTTCAAGTATAAAAGTCAGACTGTTTAGTCAGTTTCCTGGGAACTGGCTAGCGTTAGCTTACAGCAGGGCTGCACTTCTAAGAGCCATATCTCTACTTCCATATTCTGTGTGAAAAGTCCTCTCTTTCCTGTGTGCGGTTTGCGTTTGGACTTCTCCTGAGGATTTCCCACCGCTGCATTGGGCTCCCTGCCATCAGAGGGGGTCATTTACAGTTTGCACATTACATTTTTCAACAGCCCATAACAACAATAAACTCGCGTATTATTACACAATTTCTGTTTAATGACGCCAAACAAATGACTGCCAAACCCAAACTGAGATTACCTCTGATGTTAGCAGTGAAAAACATATTAAACATTTAATTCAAATTGACTAAATAAACTTCACATGATAGATTAGAGGAAAGTCTTTGTAGAGTTTGTTAAAAAAAGAAATAAGAGAAGCAAACATGGAGCTTCTCCTATGGAAGTAAATCTTAAATGTTGTATGTTTGTTCTTACTTACTTCAGTGTTAAAATATATTCAGAACACTTTTTTGACCTAAAAAAAAAATCATTGTCATTATTTCTACACAGTTGAAATTTCATTTGTTATTTTATCTTCAAGCTAAAAATTCACATTACTATTTCAAAGTGATTACATTTTCAATACTTATTTTTCAGTTTAATTTTTCAGTGTAAAAAAAATCTGCATATAAACAAATTCAACCTTTCAAAATTCAAACTCAATATTTTCAGCCTCCTGAGATTCAACTGGCTCTATTTCACCTTCTTAAATTCGGCGTCTAAATTCTACGGAGCCCCTCTGATGACATGGTCAAAAAGAATTTTTAATTGTGGCCACGAAGTAGCCACAATTAAATACTACGTAATTAAATACTACTTCGTGGCCATGCAATAAGTTTAACGTGCGCACAAAATACTTATTAATAATATTAATATAATTCCTGGACAACTGGGTAAGCAAATCGAGCGCGCCTT
>NW_015151214.1:107711-110496 GCF_000732505.1 Cyprinodon variegatus
TTTTTTTTTTAGGTCAAAAATGTGTTCTGAATATATTTAAAAACTGAAACAGTACAAACATACATTTAAATTTCAGTGGCATTTTTAATTCAAATCCCAGCGACACAGATTCACTTCCATATCCTCCCACCGAAGCCAAATCAGGTCCGTGTTTTAGGAGTTTTAAAAACAGACACAAAGTCAACAAACATCTCAGATGACCTCTGAGTGTCTGCTTATCAAATGTCACATCTCACGTCAGGCAGGAGTAAATATAGTGTGAATCAATGCGCATCATTAACAGTAACCTTATCTACTGAGGTTGGACGCTCAGACTGTAAATCTGCTCCATGTGGAGAAGCGAATCCAAACACAGGCTGCTGGCCGATAACGACTCAGGACGCATCCGTCTGCCAGCCTCTTAGTACTTCTATTAAATCCAACATGAAACCAGGTGATTTCTCGCCGCGCTGCAGCAATAAACTGAGCTCAAGTGTATCACGGAGTTGTTCGCCTTTAATGGAGGGCAACGGGAATGCAAATGGAGGGCAGCTGTGCTAATTGCGGCTGTCGGGGAAGAAGCTTGTACCTCTAAATCGTCCACCTTTTGACCTGAGAGACGTTTGTTTAATGGGATTTAAAGCTTTTGTGGGGACGTTAGGTGGAGGTTGGATGAATCAACCTTTTTTCCTTAAAGAGGAATCATTTGTTTAAGGTAAAAATTGAAGGTTAACCCTCAGAGGCTCGAGTGGAGATAAATATTGGTGTCAGTTCTATCAAGCTCCTCGCTCTACATGACCGTCAAACAAATCCCATTATCAGACAAAGATAACCAGAGTAAACACATAATGCAGTTTGCAGACGATGATTTGATTTATTAATGGGCATGGCAGCTGTAAATAGAACCCATGAGGGTTGGAGCTTAAGGTCCCGAACTGATGACCAGGCATTTTCCTTCAGGTTTTTCTTGCAGAGGGCAGAATTAATGGCTCCTATTAAGTTGTTGAGGTGCTGAATCAGCGAATCAGTCCCAGACCATCAAACCACCAGCTCTGTTCGATGGTTTGTTTTTTTTCCCAGTAATGCTGTTAGATTTAATGGGATGTTTCACTTTTATCTTTGGGATGAAAACTGCTGTTGCATTACTCCCACAGAGACACAAATGTCAGGTTTTGTAAAAAAAATTGAAGCCCCATTTAAAAAGGTGTGTGGAATAAACACCATGTGACTGTTTCGGCCATTTTTTATAAATACATAAACATGAGCAGGTGTCAGTTGGTTCCTGTACACTGGAAAAATGATCTAGAAATAAGTAAAAATTTCTTAAATTAAGTGTAATTTACCTTAATTTGAGTAGGTAAATGAGGTGGTTTGCCAATGGAATTAATATTTTTACACTTAAAATAAGATAATTAGATAAAATGCACTTGAAATGAGACAATGAAATTGCATTTTCTAATTTTAAATGTAAATTGTCTTGTTCCATTGGCAAAATGTCACTTTTACCTCCTCAATCCATGAAAAAATTACTTATCTAGATTTTGATTTTTTGTTTGGATACAAATTCAGCGCGGCCCATATAGTGTAACGCAGAGCAACACTTTGCATTGTGGCATTTGAAACAAGTCAGCATTCACTGCAAAGCTCTGAGCTCTGGGACAGAGGGAGTTAAGTTTTCTGTAAAAAACAAGAAGATAGTCATTGAGGTGTGAGGTAAGAGGAAGTGTTTTCTGCCATGACTACGACTTAGTGGAAGGCAAGGAAAACACTGGTTGGAAGACATGATTTGTGATGCAGAGCCACTATCATGGCCGCCGCTTGGCAGAGCAGGCAGACGCCAAGACGCTTCGCTGTGATGATTTCCCCACAGACTCGTTGTCCTCCACCATTGAACATGTGTCATTTGTATGCCGCCCCTCCGCCTCTTTGACAGAACGACATTTGGAAACACTCATCTGCTGATCACAGCCCCCCCACCACACACACACACACAGTTACTACTGTATTTTCAAGCTAAAAGTCTCCCAGACACACCAGCTCTGCTGTAGATACAGCTAGCTGTCATTAAATAGGCTGCATATGTATCTAAATTTGTAAATGTCAGAAAGTGTGAATGGTTTGAATTTTTTTTTATTTATTTGAAGTTACAAGTACAACTACACCAGAAGTTCAGATTACCAGTACGGATCTACCACCTAGGTGTTGCTGTTACACTCCGTACCAGCTGGTGGCAGTAATCAACCTGAATCTAAAACTATATCTTTTCTGAAATGTTGTTTTCTAAGGCCGTTTCGCTGAAACGTCATTAGCTCCAGCACTGATCTAACTCACAGAAACACGAGACTGAGACAGATGGATGTTGTTCCCGCCCCTCCCTCTTTACCCAGCATGCATCAGAGCAGACTTGTCCGTTCTCCAGACTGACAGCTGTCCCAGCATGCACTGCGGCAGCAGCAGCTTCCAGTTTAGCGCTTACAGAGCTCAGAGTATTAAGTTAAAAGTTCCCTTTTATGTTGCCGTTGTTCAATAAAAGTACGTTTTAGGATCATTTGAGGATTACTTGATCATTTGATTTAGTGCAGAATTTTTTAAAAAGTTCAGACATTGAGAGGACTGTGGCAGCCAGTGGAGCGCCAAGGCTATCTGCAGCCAGGGCTAATGTTAGCCCGTCTGCAGTAGCCAGCGCTAACGTTAGCCCGTCTGCAGCGGCCAGGGCTAACGTTAGCCCGTCTACAGCGGCCAGGGCTAACGTTAGCCCGTCTACAGTGGCCAGGGCTAACATTGTGCTACATTCACACCAAAAACA
>NW_015151214.1:111889-114885 GCF_000732505.1 Cyprinodon variegatus
TTTACATGCAAAGTCAATGGTTGATGTGCATCAAGGCGCAGAAAATAGTCCTGCATTGCGTTTTGAGCAGCAGGTGCAGCGTGTCTGAGCATCTAGCGCGCGGGACACACTTCAAACGCGTGGGTTGTAGATCCGTTCTGGAAAATTTATACTTCTCAATTTGTGATTCGTACTTAATATCTATAAATTATTGGATTTCAACTTGGAAATTCGTGATTTGTATTTCTGAATTCGTAAACTGGTAAATTCTACCAAATTGTAACTCGTTTTCATACATTTTTGATTTTTACTTGTAGATTTTCCCTTTTTACTCATAAATGTATGATTCTCTGTTTCTTAATTTTTTTCATTATTTATAAATTTGTGATTTGCAATTGAATTGTTGTATTGTTACAGAGCTGTAACTTGTATTTGTTACTTGCATATGACATGTTTGTATGAGCTGACAACAGAGAACAAAAATAAATTTGAAAGTTATTCACTTTTATTGACTTATATTTTGAAATTTAGACACCTGTGCTTAAGTTTTCATTGATATTTATCGTAGCCCAGAGTCATAGCAGCCGGTTCTATCATTAACACCCAGAGGAGGAAGTCATTCTCTGCTTCCATTCCTGGACTTCAGTCTTCTGCCATCATTGCTGGACTCTGAAACTGAGCCCCGCTCCAGTAGAAAGTGTATCTTAAACTAATTTGTTCTCCTCAGTCTCTGCCTGCGTGACCTTCCATCTGCCGAGCTCTGGGTTAATACGCGTGACTGCTTCTAACCCGGGACACAGGAGAGGTCTGCGGCGGTGATACGGCGATATGTGAGGGGTCACCTACGACCTCCATTCGGTATGGATGTTAACCCCCGCAAACAGCAACAGGGTAATTAATAGCCACCCTGCGCGTCACTGATACCCCCAGGGTTCTCACAGGCTTTATCGTAGCAGGTGTGTTAGATGTCAAAACCCGATTTTTTTCTGTTTTTATAATACAAAGACTTTTTGTTTGGCAGCAGAAATGGGAAGGTTAACCCAAACCTGCAGAAGCAGACAGACTTAGTGGTGTATGTGAGGTGGGAGAGGGGAAAATGAAAAACTCCTTAGGTGTGGATGGGTTCTACGTCTCTGTGTTTCCCTGTGATGGACCCCGCCTCCTGCCCACAGACTGATGGAGATAGAAACTGGCCCCCACAGGGACCCTGATGCCAGAGAGGATGGATGGAAGGAAAATGGCAAGAAAAGGGATAAGAAGAGAGGGACAAAACCTAGAACAGATAACGGTTGTCTGTTCTATTAACATTTGTCTATCTGTAGAATGGGGCTGTTTGATGTGTTGTCTTCTCAACTCAGAGGGGCCCCTGCCTGGCTCTGCCTAGGGCCCCAAATTTCCTAAATCTACCCCTGAATAAAGGGATTTACATTACATTAATTTAAATAACATTTTGAAAAAATATCTATAAAAGTTACCTGTGGGATAAAAATGTGAAAAATAAAACGTAAAGAAAAAAATAGCCAACTATAAAAATATTGTCAGAGTCTAGTTTTCAAAAGTTCCACATTTGAAATGCTTTTTCTACAAATTTTGTTTTTTTGGAACATTTTCTTTCATAATATTACAACACATTTATCTCTAGGAGTCAAAATATAGAAAATAATTTATAGAATGGAGGAGTAGAAGGTCAAGCTGGTGGTTAGAGATCTTTCCTCGAAATTCAAAGATCCCCATTTCCAACCTTTTCTGAGGCCTTTCTACTTTGATAAATAAAACGTCTGAAAACTTTAAAAGGATTGTATTGCTGCAGAAAGAATCTCTGTTTGCTTTCAATAAACACGGACAGAAGGGGAGTTTTCCTTTAATATCAAAACACTAACATGCAGCACAGGAGGTCGTTTTACTGCATCTTAGTGATACTGATGTAAATGATCTATTGGACTCATTTCTAGATGTTTGTTGCTAATTTAACCGATTGTATTTGGAGACGAAAAAAGTAAACAGCCTCCAAACTAGCTCTCCTTTGAGACCATAAACCATTAGGATGAGTAATAAAGCCTGAGGGATGGACGTGTCAGCGTGTTTTAGAAGCCAGAAATGGGCCCTCTTAAATTCGCCAGAACGCGGCAGATAATAACGCATAAAAAACTGCAAATTGTTGGAAATGGAGATTTTTATTTTCTTTCGCACAGTTGGATTTTCCTGGATCTAAATCCCAGCTCTGTCCTTTCTCCCTGCAGTTTGGTAGCTGGCAGCTGCAGAGCAGTTAGGTCAGGAAATGTGTGCGGGCAGAGAGGCGGGTGGGCGAGCGAGAGACAAAACTGGAAAAGAGATTGGCCAGATTAGATCGGCTGATTGAGCAATTAGCTGTTGTCTCCTACATTTGGCTGCGGCTGGGCAGCATCTGCCACGGAGGGACACACATCAGTGCAGCGCACACACGGTCGGCCCCCGTCTCCCTGGGTCTGAATCTGGGGCCACCTGTGTTTGTGTGTGCGTCAGATATGAGAGGGGCTAATATATAACCTGTCAACCGCACGCTTACTTTCCTTTCCTCCACGCGGTCAGATCTCCTCCTCTTTATGCCAGTTGTGGGCGGTTCTGTCTCTCACCAAAACCATCTGTCATCACCGCCAGCCTCAGCTTCTTTCTATTAAACGCCACTTTACAGTCTCAGCTTCACACTTTTGGTTCTATGTAGGGAATTTTTTTCTAGAAATGGTCCGAGCAAAGAAGATGTTTTATAAATAGAATTGGACCCAAAAAATTAAAGAAAATTTCTTTAAAAAAATAAAGATGTTTTTTTTTTAATGACTGATTCAAACTTGTCTTTTCAAAAGCAAGCCCACCCTGTATGGAGTGCATTTGAATACATTATTGTTGTATCAAAGGGCGTGTTTTATAAATTGAAATTTAATCCAGAAAAATTTGAGAAAATCCAGAAAAAATAAGTAAATTTTTCTTTTTTCTCAGATGTTTTTCTCTTTTTTTCATGTTATATATATTTAATTTTACTT
>NW_015151214.1:116328-118954 GCF_000732505.1 Cyprinodon variegatus
AGAAAAAATTTTTTCTAAAGAAACGTTTTTCATATTATATATTTTTTTCAGACTTTACTTTAAACGATTGATTGAAATTGTCTTTTCTCATAAGCCCATATATATGGAGTGCATTTTGTTACATTATTTTTGCAGCAGAGAACTTGTTTTGTAAGTTAACATTTGAAAGAAAAAAGTGTAATCCAAAATTTGAAAAACTATTTTACATTTTTTTTTTTAATTTTAACTTTTTTTCCATTTTTATTTTCACATTACTTTTTTTTATTATTTGCATCTCACAGACTCCTTTCACTTCTTAATGTGGGTTTTCCTCTGGACCTTTCTATAGGTCTGCTGGACGTTAGCAGCTACATTTGTATTGGTCAGAGTGTCTGGATTGGGCTTGAAGAGAAAAATAATGTGATCAGTAAAATGCTACTTAAAAACAATGCAATTTGTAATCTGAAATAATCTGAAAAAGAAAAATTTGGGGAAAAAATCTTTCAAAGTTATAAAAACAAAATCTGGGGGGAAAAAAGCAAAGTTACTCTCAAAACCTTTTTTCAAAGTTTAAATAATGGAACAAAATTTCCTCCATATCCCAAGAAGTGAAGAGCAATTTGTAATGTTTAATTTTAAAAGGAGAAATATAAAAACATAAGATATGAGCAGAGAAATTTTAAAAGTAACATATAGAATAACAAAATCATAAAAAATCTGAAACCTTTAAAAATATATATTTTTAATCAAGAAGTTTTTTTTCAATTTCCATTTCTTTACCTGCAACAATAATGGAATAACATATGTTTTTTTAGCTTCCTTAAAAAAAAAAAAAAGTAATGGAATCACATCCAAACTGCAGCGAGCTTGGTTTAAAAAAGAAGAAATAATTAGACTTTTTAAAAGCCGGTGAGGTTCCCTTTATTCCAGCGGCCCAGGAGGCTGATAAAATTTCAAACAATGGCGGGCAGAGAGGCCGTCACTCAAGTTTAGCACTTTGGCTTTGGTCTTTATTTCCACACTAAAAGAAGGGCTTCCCTTCTTCTTTCAGTCTTTGCAGAAGCACTAAAATGTGTTTGATGAATTGGTCTCCATAGGCACTCACTTATTCTCACATAAAGGTGTTGGGTGGGGGGCTGGAGGAGGCGGATGGGGGGGGGGTTCCCACATGGTGAAGTGAAACTCCATCAGGTGGTTGGCTTGAAGAAAGAAACGAGGACGGGATGGATGAGTGTAAATGTGGGACTGGGAATGTTTGTGAGCAGTTTTACAGTCCTGCATGCAGCCACTGTGTGTGTGTGTGTGTGTATGTGTGTGTGTGTGTGTGTGTGTGTGTGTGGTCAGAGCTAATTGTCAGGCAGGCAGTGAAGATGAAAAATGGCGGCCATCTTTGGCAGACAGTGGAGATTTCACCTGTCAGCGTGGGGCTACCTTAAGACAGATGGACATCTGGAAGCCATTGGCCTGCAGCTGTAGGACCCGGGCTTTGCACACACACACAAACACGCCCTGATACATATGGCAGCAGATATACATTTTAAGTGCACTCATAAATGTTGAGAGAGTTGACAAGAGCCCACATAGATCTGAGACCGGGAGACAGTGAACGCGGGCGTAAATCACCAAGCTCTTGTTTCTCCGTCTCATCCGGACACATGATCACACCGCCGGCTCGGCTAGCATGACTCATTCTCCGCTTGGATTCCCTGCCGCCTTAAGAGGCTCGTTGAATAGCTGGCAGGTGCTTCCATTGCAGCAACATAAACGAAGCTGGAGGAAAAAAGCTAAAGAGCACTGATGATGATGATGACGATAATGATGGAACGGTAAAGGAATTTAGATTATGTCCAAACCTGCACCAGACTGTCTAAACATTAGATTGACTATGATAAATGTTGTTAATGATTCCAAACAAAGGCGGCGTTGTGCTGCAGGAACATTAAATGTGCTCATTACCCGCCAACGTCGACTGGTATATTTTTCTCATCAAATTAGAAACGCCGCCTGTCCAAAACACACAGGAAGGAAGCAGTTGCCTGTTTCTCTACCGCAGCACAAACACACATGCGTGTATTAACGGTCGGCTATACGGAGAACTGAATACTTTTATTTCCCAGCAAGGGAAGGTTTGATTTCACCTTTGGTAGGGACGCTATCGGTCTAACTGGCATAGATACATTTTTTAAATCTAGATTAATCTCAGTGAAATCTTGGAGTTAATCTAGATTAAAATGGCTCATTTGAATTCTGCCAAAGGGCTTCCTGAATCAAAATCAGAATTACTTTATTCATCCCTTGCGGGAATTTTTATCTGGCAGCGCAACCTTTTACAGAAGACAAAAAAATAAGATTGTAACCTAAAATAAGATAAGTAAAAAGATAAGGGTAAGAATAAAATAAGATAAGTAAAAAGATAAGGGTAAGAATAAAATAAGATAAGGAAAAAGATAAGGGTAAGAATAAAATAAGATAAGGAAAAAGATACGGGTAAGAATAAAATAAGATAAGGAAAATGATACGGGTAAGAATAAAATGAGATTAGGAAAAAGATACGGGTAAGAATAAAATAAGATAAGGAAAATGATACGGGTAAGAATAAAATGAGATTAGGAAAAAGATACGGGTAAGAATAAAATAAGATAAGGAA
>NW_015151214.1:123342-125657 GCF_000732505.1 Cyprinodon variegatus
TTCTCTCCAGGATGGAGTCACAGCCAAACAGGAACAGACCAGATGAAGCTACTATGAGAAAAAGCAGAGAGAGAGCAAGATTTGACTTTGAGTATCATTACTTTTGGTCAAGAACTACTGCTGAGTTCTTCATCCCCCATTATATTATTTACTTCATCAATACTTTGAAAGATATAGGACATTTTGATATAGCGTCTAAGAAAACTATGTTATGTTATAAAAACAGAGACTACTCAGAGCTTCTGTAATGATGTAAAATTGTTTATCTGGGAGGGTGACTTTGCTGAGAGGAAACAGGACTTTGACCGTATTAAAACATGTGCCAGGGCTGGAAATAAACCATTTGGGAAATTAGGCATAAAAACAAACAAATAAGCAAGTGCCCAATCAGACCAATGGAATTGATTTGCTTGCTTTTGTAATTATGTCGACAATAGATTAATCCCCCTGCTAGAATCTATCTGTCTCCCCTTCTGCCTTTTGTTCGCCCCGCTCCCCCGTTCAAGCCTGTTCCTTCTTCTTCCAAGGTCGGCCTACGATGGGTCCAACCTCCCCGCTCGCTATGCTGCTCGGGCAGGATAAGAGAAACTTTAGCCTCCACCAGAGCACACGGCCTGCAATGCTCCACCAAACAAACCTTTTTTACAGCATGGCGACTCGGCAGAGAGCGAGCGAGCTCAAAGAAAAGGGGGGTGTTGGGTGCATTAATGGGTAATGAGGTAGAGAGAAGGAGGGAAACCATGAACAGGAGCAGCAGGAGAAGCTAAAGTGCTGTTTGAATGAAAAATAACATTAGCCTGTCAGAAACCACTAATTTTCTTTCTCGTAGTCTTTAAAAAGGGAGGCCTAATCCTGACGGGCGAGACACAGAACCTAACGAGGATTAATAGAGCAAAAAAAACCCTATCCCCCTGCCTGTCAGGCGGAATAGACGTCTAAATTAGTCCGTATGAGCTCTGTTCAATTCGTCAGTGACCCCAATTAATATGAAGCGATGTGATACATGAGTCAGAGCTTATGCAGGGAGACGGAGAGGTGAAGAAATGACGGAAAGTCATGCAAGAGGAACCTGATAGCTGCTTCCGCTTCTCACCCCAGGAGGTGGCTGCTCTTCACACCCCCTGAAGAGAAAATCATAACCCCTTATTGCAGCATCTGGATGATGATGCTGCCCTTTTCAGAGGCGTCCAATGTTCTGGTAGCCTTAACCCTTTATAGGGCACCGATTGAAAGACTTTGGAAATCTAAATTTCAAGCCAATAGTGTTATTAGAATCCAGGAAAAGACCTTATTACCTTTAAAACATTCAAAAAATCATTTTGATGGTTGAAGATTCTGAGTCATCCAGGTCACAGTTATTCAAATAAAACCCACAGGACTTTGTTTCCAAGTTTGAAAACGTTTTGCTTCCCATCAGATTTCAGCTTTTAAAAACCTACAATTCAGGGATTGAGTCGATTCCTTCCCGCTATCATCGCAGGAAATGCTCTGATCTTTATTTTGGAAAAACCAGGCAAACTCTCCTCAGACGCATGGCCCAACACAGAAGAGCGCCCTCCTCTGGACAAGACTCAGCAGTACATCTACATCTTATGGACAAAGGACATTCTTTGGAGGACCAGAATGTTCACATTTTGGACAAAGAAGACCAACATATTCTCATTATCAGTTCGTATGAAATCGTACGAAAAGTTATGCACAGTATTTCGTACGTTTTGGATGTTTTTCCTCGAAAAAACAGATCAGTGCGCATGTGCAACCAGACAGACGAAAAAAGCAGATCCGCGGAAGGACGTAAAACTGGGAAAAACAGCGCAATAATTACCTCTTCATGTCTCTAACTACGTTGCTTGCTGTTTTGTATCTTAGGGTTAGGGTTAATTGTATGTTAAATTCTATGTTATTGAATGGTGCGTAAGATGCGCATGCGCAAGGATATCTTGTCTCGAGGCAAGACGTAAAAATACCACGAAAAAAACGTCTAAAACGTACGAAATTACGGTGCATAACTTTTTGTACGATTTCATACCAACAGATAATGAGAATACGCTGAGAAGACAGGTGGTTTGAGAGGGGCGTGAAGGAAGCCATCTATGTTAAGAAAGAAAAACCAACCTTTAAGTCGTAGGGAAATCATATTTAAATGTCAAATCATTCTGGCTTAAACATGTAAATAAATTTACTCTTTATCAGATCATATTGTCACAAAATTTAGAAAATCAATATTTTTAAAACAATCCTTAAAATTCTCGTTATCTTCTGCAGGCCAGTTAGTTCTACGTCAGCCTGAACACCTAAATTCGGCCAATCATATA